>NC_134831.1:141744651-142044651 GCF_004210375.1 Tachypleus tridentatus | reverse complement strand
CATAGAAAGGAAGCCTCCTAAAATCCCAGAAGTCAATGTTATTGAGTGTATGTGTGTGTTGTGTGTATGAGGGAATTATCCTGATTAAAAAAAAAAAGCAGGCAAAGGAGGAAAATTTGGCAATAATTAACGTTGCTTGATTTTAATTTCCCACAGAGTATTTCTGAAAGTTTGAAGAAATCATTCTTCATCAGTTTTAACTATCAATTTCAGGACTTGAACTTTTGATGACTTGATGAAATATGTGTCTTTGCCATTTCAATATACCAAAAAACTTGGTAAACAGTAAACTATTCAAGTTTTCTCCTTGATCATGAATTTTTTTTGGTGTTATCAACTGAAGCAGCTATTGTTCATTTAACATATACAGCCTGATAAATCTCATTCCATTAGATGTGTTTCCTTTCATCTGGTAAGAAAATAATGCAAGTATATCTTGCTCAGTGAGGAATAATCATTTATTGTCTGAATTGAGGAAAATGCTTAATGTTCTGTGATTCATCATCTCAAAATATTAAAGAAATAATTCCCAAATTTGCTTTATATGAGTTATGACATTCTGAAATACTTACCCTAAAAGAAACTCAGCATGTTTTGAACTTGTATACATGATAATAACTGAATGGTCTTCAATTTAATATGCACAGTTCTATATTTATTTTATCTTTCCAATAATAAATTTTCTAACCATTAAGGTTGATGTCACTGTTATTGCTATGTGATATTTTAAATAAGTTTTAATGTGCACTTTTATGCACTGTGTGTAACACTAGTATCTTTGCCCATCAAGGACTCCTTTCAGCAAGAGAGTCAAAAGTTTGCAGAAATTACATTCATGAAGAAATGTCTTAGTCTCTTAATATACAATTAATTTCACAAAATGAAGCTAAATGCTGCTGTTTTCAAGTTTCATATTTTTCTTTATTAAAATAGTCATCTAAACTTTACCCTTATAGGAATCAACTTTTAATGTTACTTACTTTTCAGTTAAACCAGTTGCCACTACAACAGAGAAGCTGTTGAAAAATTCTGAATTTTCTTCTAAAAGGTGTTCTGGAGTCTATAAAAAGAAGAAAATATTAGATTGTAAGAAACAGAATACCTACACCAATATTTCAACTTTAACCTTAAAAACATTATACCATGTTATTTTACGTGCTAAGAATGAGAATAACACAACCACTCTATAAAGTTAACATATTAACATGACCACTTTTATTATCATACTATAATGGAACTCTTGCTCAAATGATGCTGGAAAAACTCTTTTCTATTACACAATGAGCAACACCCAACTTCATGAAGTTTTTATTGTGTGCATGTAGATTTGCAATAGGAGTCCCGATTTCCCCATTCTGCCTCTGCTTCCCGTCAGAGAGAACTTTTTCTCTATTCTCAGGGAACAGATATGACAACATGAATACATCACACACAGATCTAGTGCACTGGCACCATCTATATAAATATAATAGTAATGTCTGTTGTGTGTCAGTGAAAATACTTCACAGTATATGAATGGATCTTCACCAAATGTGGTATGGAGGTTCATTAGGTCCATGGGAAAATAGACACAAATTTTCAATTTTGCAGTTTTTTTACCCCCTACTTTGTCCCTGTTGATGGATTTTTGCCAAATTTTGCATGAAGGTTTGTTGGGTCCATGAGGAGATATATTCAAATATACAGTTTCACATTTTGTGTTTTACTGTTTTTATGGGTGTTTTAGAGTTGTTTTTTAAATTATATATGAAGGAAACAACTTTAAATGTCCTAAGATAACCTTTTATTAATCATTAATTTACATAACTTTTGTCCAGAGTAAGGGTATTCCAGCTAGTATGATAAAATCATATTGCATTTGATATCCAAAATGTCACTAGCATCAATCAAAGTTCAGTTAAAGAATAACCATTAAAAAAAAAGACATTCTTAATAAGTGAATGACTGAGTTACAAAAAAAAACAGAGAGAAAATACAGTTTCATTTGCAAGGTAATGAAATTGGACTCGTATGTCATTACAAGAATTTTAAGAAAACACTCATATTGTTATGTACAACTTAAACTTTGTGGCTGATAATTTTGTGAGACAGGTGAAGTTTTATTGTTTAAATTCGACTTAACAACTTGAAATTTCTATTTCCAAGTTTGTTTATTATTACATAAACACAAATAAATATCAATTTTAAGTTAGTGTTATTATAAGTATCAATGAAGAGAGCTTCCAGCTACTTTACATTTATCCTGTTGTAAAGGTAATATTTGCTAACTCTAATTTTTATGCTTTAATATGAAATTTTAATTTAACTTGGTCACTTCAAATTCAAATACAATTGTAAATATATTTACATAAAAAATTCTAATATTTTTTTGGTTTATTTTAGATAGAGGTAATGTAATTTTCGATTTTCTTTTATAACTCTATTTTATAAAAGTAAGAATTTTCCTACAACAAAATGTATTTCTGATAGGTACTTACTTCTTCTCATTTAAATAGCTATTTTCGTTCATTGCATCAAAATTTTATATATTTTGTGGTTTATTTTAAATGTTGGTATATATTTTTGATTTTTTTTATAACAATGTTTTCTAAGGTTATGAAAGCTATAATGTTCCAACACCAAGAATGTATTTCTGATAGGTACATTCTTCTCACACAAATACGTACTTTCATTCATTGCTGCCCTCTTCATTCAAATAAACGTTTTATGCATACCATATGCCTTCCATCTTCCCTTCATTGTAACTGATTGATTCTGATGCATTTCTTATGCAAATCACCATGTATCAAGTTATGGCTCCAACTGCAACAAATGTGCAACCAAAGAGGAAAGGGTCAACTGTTGATGTGTAAACAGTTTTTTGCATACAGAGGGCAGTACTAAATGATAACTATTTATGTGAGTATGGGTAATGTACCATATCAGAATTTGCTAACTAGAGAAATTTGTGTAAAGTAGATAAAAATGATTTTGAAGTCTCACAAATTACAGTCCATTCTTCCATGTCCAGTCATACTCTATAACGACAACCATGCATTTTGACGAACTCTCAAATAGAGTAGATTGTAAGGTTTTCATTCCAAACATACACAATTCCTCTCTGTTTTTTGCTTGGTACAAAAAGATGATTTCCAAGCACCTGTTTTAAGAGTCCTGCTGCACAGAAAAGCATAAGAGCTGTGGCTGGCAACTTGACCTTTATATCTTCATATGGAATAGCATGAATATCTGTTACATACTCCTACTTTTTTGAGGTATGTAATAATTGGGTGGGTGGTATGACTGGAAGCATTATCTTCATGAACCCATATTTTATTAGCCTTGTTCCACAAAGAACTCCTTGATTAGGTTGTACTGTTATGTTCAGCATACCGATAGCTAATACCACTGATCTGTATGATGTAGAATTCTAACCTACTACATTCCACTGTACTTTGTTTACCATGACTGTTAGGCTAAGATGATCTATATTTCTTTGGTTCATTAGGCAAATAAGTATAAAGGATAGCCACGTCATGGAAATTATAGAACTTTGATTGGAAAGAAATCTTTATTATCTGAGTGTATACATATTCTGTGTTGGAAAGGGCTTTTAAACACCTTTCCTAAAGGCAATCAACTACCTGTAAAATGCCAATGTCAAACAATAATATGGAATGTGCTATTCCACAGCAACTTTATACTAGTTGTGATTGTCACATCACTTGTTGATTCACTCATTCAAAACTGTTTTAAAGTGAAACAGTAAACCTTGTACAAGTGCATAACTTTTCAAAGAAAATATATGAGAAACAAAACAGTAACTTCAACACATGCAGAGAAAAAGTTAAAACATAATTGTGCATCTTTATGTAATGCATATGATGCAATATCTTATAACAATATTTTTAAACAGGGCTTAATACTATATATGTGAAAACAGCTGGTATGGGTTGAGAATTTTTTTTTTAATGTAGAAGAGTGAACAATGTTTCGACTTTCAATGGGCATCATCAGTTTCACAAAGAATGAGGTAACTAACCAATAGCTGACCACACATTTGAAGGGGGTTGTGTAATTGAGTGTAGGAATGTAGAGTGCGTGCTTAGATGTTTGATTATATTTATAAATATAGGTATAAAGGTGTTTCATTGTATTTGTTCATTTCGTTGTTTGCTCTTCTACATAAAAAAAAAATTCTCAACCCAAACCAGCCATTTTTACATGTATATTTTTCTCTACAAGTGGGTCTTCTCGTCATTACAGATCACAGGGCTTAACATTATTTTTCCAATTTGATTGTTGGGCAAATGTGAGAAACCCCACTATATACCAAAAGCGTCCTCTAATTGCTCTTATGTGTACTAGGCTATTCCTATGAAATGAATAAAACCCACACTGTAACACCTAACTGATACAAGAACTTTTATAAACACCACAGTAGTTAAATAGAAAAATCAATAAAGTATTTAGATTCAGTTCACATATTCAGATCACTGTTAACTATAAAATAGTGATATAAATTTACAATATTTATATAACACTAATTCAGAAATAGCTCAGACTTTGAAGCTCACAGTGTGTTGTTATAATGATAATGAAAATTTAGAAAATAGAAATAATCCAAGTCTCAAATTTGATGTTTATATTAAATATGGAAAAATTTGTAGTTATTATATATTTAACCTACAATATTCAACAACCAAAAAGCAAAAAACTGTTTTTCTGGCTTCTAACACAATAAAAGTTTTAAGTAATCAGACATATACCTAACCTACAGGATTGGTGTATAATTCTTATAATCCCTCAAACCTCTGTAAACAATGTTCAAATGCTATGGGAATAATTTTAATCTTTTGAAAGTTAGTAAAGAATTTTGGATCATGAAAAAGGATAAAGAGAAAATAATGAAAAAAAGAGAAAAAAGGAAAGTAAATGAAGAAGGAAAAAAAAAAAAGAAAGGAAAAAAATCTCTATACCAATTTCTGGGATTTGTTCTTAAAGCCACACCTATTTTTTGCTATTGTGAATTATTCAGAAATTGTGAAAAATTGAAGTACAATCTTAGAAAAGAAAATGTTCTGACACAACATTAATTTTTTTATTTGCAAGCAGATGTTTAATAAAATAAACTTTTGTGATCATCATAAGTTAACTGCCTTTGGAATAAAAACAATTTAATATTTTTTTCTTTATTAAAGTTTCATTGTATCTTACATGACTGAAGTAAGATTATCCTAAAGATAAAGAATTATTAATTGCTGAGCAATTTGATGCTTTGGGAAGTTTACTGATTGTCTAAGCAGGAAGTAATTTTATTTTACCACCTGTCAAAACATAACCAAAAAACGTACCAGCCTCAGGCACTTGTCTAATTATTTAAATAAACAATTACAATGCATTCTACTCAAACTACAAGATTAGTGATACCAATGAAATACTTATCTTGCTTTGTTTTAATTCTTTGAACCTGGGTATCCTATACTACAAATGACAAAGTTTTAGTGTCTTACACTCAAAATTATATTAAACTACTTTTTGTTTGTGTTATATCAATTAGTAAAGCATAAAATATTAGCTAATAATCTACATTTCAATACTATATAAGTTTAAATTTATTAATTCTAGAAGGAAATATTTTTTAAAAAATCCTGAATTTCTCCTACTATGACACATGACATTTTCTCTAGGCAACTTGCCTTCTCTATTATATTCTACTATATATTATTCTCTATTATATATATTTCACCAGTCCTCCAAACAATAAGAAACTAGCACTAAATTACTCACAATAGAATCAATAATTTTGATTGCATTCAATATTGTTTGGTAACAGTGCAATCAATAGAAAATCACATCATTCTTGCCACACCCACCTGGTACATCCTCTCTCATTCAGGATATGTCCATAGTTCTCCCCTATGATCAATTATATATTAAATACAACTGATAGAAGTTCAAGGTTTCCATCTATCAAATGATGTATTGAATAACACTCATAATAGTCAATTTCACTCAGAATACAAGTAATGTTCCAATAAGAAACTGGATAATAAGCTTTGATGAATTTGTGACAGCTCTTGTTGCAGACTGTGAGAGGTAATGGAAATTGTCAAAATTTTGCATGTTATTAGTCTGTGTTTTTTGGTACATTATTCAACTGAATAAAAATTATTTGATGCATTACTACCATTAGTATAAAAAAAGTAGGCTTAACTGTCCTCAACAACTGATGGAAAGAAAAATAAGATTGAATAAGGATTTTATTTCTTGCTTTTCATGTTTGTCATTTATTATTATAAAAAGTAACTAAAATCTGAAAATATGGATCTTTTTCGGTTAATTGAGATTAGACTAGATAAAATAAATACTAACAATAACATAATAAGAATGTTTCATGAGCCACGCACATGAGCAGCATGTGAATATTGTAATTCAACAGTGTAATGTAAGCTGCGTGTGTCAAGTGATATACAACTTATAGTGGTGTGAATAGTAGTTATGTGTGGTTCAAAAATCAATCAAAAGAGCAATAAAACAATAACATTTAATTATAAGTAGATGTTTACTGTTACAAACTTAAAGCTACTCAGGATAAACAAATGTACAGTCATGTGAAAAAATTAGGACACCCTATGAAAGCCTGTGTATTTTTGTAACATTTTTGTATATATAGATATTTAATCTCAATTTTAACAATACTGAGAGATTATTGAAATATAACTAAACAATTAAAACTTAAGAGAAGAGTTTAAGATCTTCTGTAAATGTAATTCTACAAAAATGCATATTCTAACCGAGGAAAAAGTTAGAACACCCTACCCCCTAATAGCTAGTGTTACCCCCTTTGGCTGAAATAACTGCAGTGAGACACTTCTTGTAGCCATCTACCAGTCTCTGACATTGGTCTGAAGAAAGTTTGCCCCACTCCTCAATGCTTTCAGCTGTGAGATGTTTGAGGGGTTTCTTGCATGTGCAGCCCATTTCAAGTCACCCCACAGCATCTCAATGGGATTAAGATCTGGGCTTTGACTCAGCCATTTCAGGACTCTCCATTTCTTAGTTTTTAGCCAGTCCTTGGTGGATTTACTGGAATGTTTTGGGCCATTGTCTTTTTGCAGGGTCCAGTTCCACTTCAGCTTTACTTTTCTTACAGATGGTCTCACATGATCCTCAAGCACCCTCTGATGCACAGTAGAATTCATGGTGGATTCTATGATTGTGAGCTGTCCAAGGTGCATCAAAGCAGCCCCAACCCATGACACTTCCACCTCCAACCTCACAGTTGGTATGAGGTTCTTTTCCTGGAATGCTGTATTTGGTTTACGCTAAACATGTCCTCTGTTCTGGTGTCCAAATAATTCAATTTTGGACTCATCTGTCCAAAGAACATTATTCCAGAAGTCCTGGTCTTTGTCTACATTCTTTCTGGCAAATTTCAGTCTGGGCTTAATGTTTCTCTTAGAGAGCAAAGGTTTCCTCCTTGTACACCTCCCATGCAAGTTAAACTTGTGCAGTCTCTTTCTGATTGTAGAGGCATGCACTTTTACATCAACAGTAGCCAGAGCCTGCTGTAGGTCCCGTGATGATATGTTAGGGTGTTTGGAGACCTCTTTTAGTATCTTGCAGGCTGCTTTCGGGGTGAACTTGCTTGGACGACGAGACCTGGGCATGTTGGCAGTTGTTTTGAAAGCCCTCCACTTGTTGACTATTTTCTGGACAGTGGAATGGCTGATTTCAAAATCTTTTGGGATCTTTTTAAATCCCTTACCAGACTCATAAGCTGCTACAATTGTCTTTCTGAAGGCCTCAGACAGCTCTTCTGCTCTCACCATGGTGCTCACTCTCACTTCAACAATCAGAAGCACACAAAACTAAATGTCTGAGGTTTAAATAGGGCAAGCCTCATTCAAAATGCTGAGTAACGATCTTCTAATCATGTGCACCTGGTGTGATACACCTGTGTGTGAGTTGAGCCATTTTAAGTGGGAATAAATGTGGGGGTGTCCTAACTTTTTCCTCAGTTAGAATATGCATTTTTGTAGAGTTATATTTACAGAAGATCTTGAAAAGTCTTTTCTTCAGTTTTAATTGTTTAGTTATATTCTTATAATCTCTCAGTATTGTTAAAATTGAAATTAAATATCTATATATCCAAAAATGGTACAAAAATACACAGGTTTTCATAGAGTGTCCTAATTTTTCACATGACTGTAGTTTCATGTTACAAACTAGTCATTCTAGAAAGAAATGGATAATTTAGATTTATTTAAATTGTTTTAGCAGTTATGATGTTGGTCAAATTTATCAATCCTGTTTTAGTCAGGATAGAGAAAAATGACAGATAAGGTATAAAATTTTACTGTTGAAAAAACGTTTCAGATGTATTTAGGAGGTTTAAGGGATTACACAAGGAATGTTGAGATTTTTGAGATGAGAAAAAGTATTTTTAAACTTTGCAAATGAACTATTCAAAACAAATACTCAATATATCAATAGACATATCTTTATTTTAGTTTATTAAAAAAACAATAAAACTGATTTTTTTTATATGAAAGACTGCTAAATTTTGTGAAGATATAAACAATATATTGAAATTTAGAAGCATTAAATCTATGAAGGCTTGAAATGAGTACAAAGACGTCACAAAATTTGTTAAATTGTCTGAGTCCATATTAAAAGAGTTAACACTGATTGTGTCATGATAAGGGTTTTATAACTGTACTTGAGCCACCATATTTCATATTATATATTAAAATTAACATGTAATGAAATTTGCTTACCTCATCCACAAAGTCTCCCCTCACATCTGAGTTCATCTCCAACAACAACTGTGTGGCAATTTGAGCTCTTGGCTGAAAAATATTACAACTGTAAGTTTTTCTTCTATACATTTATTAACAAAATAACTAAACTTATTAAACTACTGATAAAAAGGGTGTTCAATTCACTGTTTCATAATTGAAGTATAACTACTATAAGGAATTTATTATATACAAGATGTTCATAAAACTTAAATAATCACTTTAAATAAGTTTCAACCATATAGAATTCTTTAAAGCATATGTACCAAAATGACCATATTATTCAAAGCTGAGATTACAGTTTTTAACATTTTGATCACCAATGCACAGATATCACATACCCATAGTTTTGCACAAGTTCAATTTACTGTTTTTTAATCTGGAATTTTTTGTCAACCAATTTATTCCAAAATATTCATAACATTATGTGATTTGTTTGTTACTGGTATATTACTTAAATCAGCTGTGAGAAGTAGACATAAGTCATATTGGTCATATGCACCTGTTCACTTTTCAGGGATATGGAATTCACATTGCAACATATCAAGACAAGTTTTACTATTACAGTTTGCTCATTAGAGAAATATTTTTTCTCATCATTCATTGTTTTGCTAGAAAAACACTCAAGCTAGCACTATAATGAATCACACTATTTCCTGAAAAATCTGAACTCCCTATGGCTAGCACATACAAACATTTACAAATGCATTTCTTTAAATTTCAAACCAAAACTATATACACATACTTTTAATGTACATACCCTCAGTCACACATACAAAGTAACAAATGTAATAATACAGGGTGTTCAGAAAGTCACTGTGCACTTATATATTTATTAACAGACAAAACTGCAAAGTGACTTTCCGAACACCCTGTACAATTGCATTGTTTCTGTCTAGAAGTATGACTTCTAGCTTCAAACAACAAAAATTAGAAAAAGCTTTAAACTGTTAGACATTTTTATATAACACTTCAAAGAGGAGTATACTGTATAGTAGAGAAATAAATTTATTGTACTTACACAATAACATGGTACTCACTATGATTACGTGCGAGTGTGTATATGCCAAAAGCTTTTACAATTTTTAACAAAATATATAAATTGAGCTGCCAATAGCATTGTGTTTATTGTGTTCACTACTAAATAAAAGATCCTTAAAAGTTATATTTTACACTTTTTGTCTGTAATTGTGGGATGAGAAAGAAAAAAGTGTATTTTTCAGAAAGTATTTTGAGACATTTTTATTAAATTGCACACCACTAGATATATTGGCCAAACCAGGGCTAGAGAGTAATCACTATTAAACACTAATAAAAGAGAGATAATTGTTTCTTATAAAGTAACAATCAATTTCTAATACTTAAGCATCTAACTGTAATACATAGCTTTATTTATATATACTGATAGTTTGTGAAACGTCAGTTACTTAATTGTGATTAGGCCTATTATGAAACAAGTCATTTGCTTGTTCATTTTTACCCAAAATTAAACTGAAAATAAATTTTGCTTACAATGTCCACAGTATTTCATACACACCTTTCCAATACTTTCACTGTCGAAAAAGAAACTGCAATAAAAAGTAACATTATATTAAAGACTTTTCAATTATTAAGAAGAACCTATAATTTATTAATATATGACCAGCTAGCTTATCAGAGCAACATTATACATTAATTTCTAGTTTGATTGTTTTCACAACATATTAACTCCCTATTTTATTGTCACCAGCAGTGTCATAAGCCTGGACAGAAAATCCTTAAATACCAACATGTCATGACAAAACAACTTTATAGTCACAATAAATAAATTTACAATTTTCCAGGTAAATAATGTTAATGTTAATTAGGTTTGATACTGGTAATATCCCACACTTAAGAAATTACAAACTTACACTCCAGTAACAACTTAGGAATGAGCAATAAGATCTGATATAATGCATATTTGTCTTTTATCTCTCCATTCTGTCAGCTACAAGTATCACAATTACATAGAGATACAGTAAATGTTATTTTAGTGTTACAACCATGTGCTCTATATAAATTGAAAATGTTCTCAAATAACTTCCATGACCAGTAATATGTGGAGAAACAAAAGTCTCTCTTTTTCACAACCAAATCCTTCAGTGTACACCGAGCACAACTATTCTGCAACTCTGCTAAAGTGCACCTTTGTATGTTATAAGATTCAAGAAGTTAGGAGAAGCAATTTGCTGATTAACATGACATAGAAGTAACAGAATTAACCAATAAAAACATGATAGATGGGAAAAGAAACATTGCACAGAAGTGTGAAAGAATACAACACAGTGTAGACTTCAATAAACCGGTGATAATCCTGGGATACAACATGGAAATTTCAAATAAACTGATTTCCCGGAAGAGTAAATTAAGTTGGACCACTATATATCACGAGGTTTGGCAAAATAAATTGTGAGCAATACTGCATCCTGCTAAAAGTAACCAAGTGTACTGTGAAATAAATAGGCTGGATGGCAGGTATGATACACAATGAAAACAACCTTTATTAATATCACAAACTTTATGTGCATTTGCATGAAACACTCAACAACTACCTTTACTGGAGTTGTGAATTCATTATGCTGGTTTTACTTCCTAAAGACTTATGAATGACGATGTTTCAAACTGCTTAAATTTCACAGAATCTACAGTGTTAGGCTTATCAAGAGCAACCAGTTCTATACATGTCACTTGTAATTCCCTTCAAAACAGAAGGGAGATCATAACCTTGATCTACTACTTGAGGACACTACAGTTGTTGTTCTTCATGCAAAAGGTTCAGATTTACAGCTGTACTTTGTGTGTGCAGACCAGGTGTTACCTCTAAGTGAATGACAAAGTACAAAGGTTCCTGATGAAGAGAAACTCTTTTTTTTTTTATTAAAGTTTTAATACTCATACCAGCTGTCTTGATAATACCAAAGGCAAAGTTATCTGGAACACAATAAACTTAATAACTTTCTTGGCCATGTGTTAAGTGAGAACTGCAAATGCCTAGAATAAACAAAGAAAGTTTTGAAAAATTGGACATTAAAGTAAGAAGGTACAAAATACACAGTATGCGTGCATACAAAAACAACACACGAAATGAATATAAATGGAACTTGTTTATTAACAAACCTGGATAATGGAATGATTTTGCTTCAAAAAGATAAAAACTTTAAGGTGCTTCACAACATAACATGTATACCTGCACTTTTTTTTCTATTCTAAACTTGTTATCAGTACAATAACCAAAATTAATTTTCAAGCAGAAATCAAAACAAATAGTTTATTCTTATAAGTCAGTTCACTGTAAATTATAATTTGTCAAATTTATATGTTGTTATATCATTATACCAATAATATTTTTAATTAGTGTTTTCACTGAGTACCAACCACCATGACTGTTACCAGATTCTTAAAACAAATTATGCAAAGTTTAAATTAAACTGAGATAAACAAAGCTGCAAACAAAGTATTATTTCTACGAGAAACCTATAAGCAAACATCAGTAAAAAACAAGAAAGTGAAGATGAAAGTGGAAGTAAGCACAGTGATAGATTAAATTCTAGTGATGATAATGACACTAATTAGTAAGTCGTTGATTTTTATCTGTACAAAAAATCTTTGAATACCTTACAAATCAAGTAATTTGACCATTCATTACACCCTTAAAATTTATTTATACTATACTAACTTCTATCTCTTCCACTGACAATAATAAATATGGGATATACAGAATCAATTATGTGAGCAGCAAATTTTGAATAGCTCAGTCTAAATTTTCCTTTTTTAAATGATTATTAGCTGATTCACAACATGCATTCAGTTTTTGGTTGCTGCCACTTTATAGTATGACACATTCAATATTCCAGCAGAGAAATAAGCCCTACCACTCATAGGAAACTTTCAAATCTGATGATTGTGTGATTTGTAATAGTAAGTACTAAAAATATGACCTACAAAACGTTTCTACATTTTTGTATAACTAGTCAAGCTTATTTGATCTGTAGCTAGCTGTTTTCATCATAAGTCAAGGTATTAGGATGTGGTGATCACTGCTGTAGAATTATTATTTCACACTACTAGAATTTAAATAGAGAAAAATCACACATTAATCTTAATGGTGATTTATCAATGTTTTGTAGTGAAAATATTTCTGGTAAACTTAATCTATCAATTGTACTAACGTTTCATACAGCAGGCACTCTTAATGGTCTTTTATATTCTCAGTGTGTGTTATAGTGAGAGGTGGCTGTAGATGTCATAACGTCCACACATAAACATACATCTGTACAACCTAAGTGTCATCGTCATGTACAAATATTGCCTGTGCAGTATGGTTATTCTGTAATGATAGTCAGCCAGGGTGAACAGTTAAAAGATTACTTTGTTTCATTAACAGTTACCAATATCAATAAGTTAATATTACACAATTAAAGAAACAGGTGGAAGCTTAAAACATTAATATTAATTTCATGGACACTTAACCAGTGATAATTACTAATTGCTGAAAAGTTAAAATAAGAAGAGATGTCTGTTTGAATTTGTTTCAGTACCTTATGCAGAATGGTGAGAATACATAAAGTAGCTTACACTTTGCAGGCCTATGCTCTAGTGCACACGATGGTTTCGGGGTTAACAATATTTTCATATTTCATTTATATCATTTACAGTTTTCTTCTACTTTTCATTCTAAACATTTGTTATTATTATTGCCAGTTTTAGGTATGCTTTTGCTATAAAAATAAATACAACATTGCACATAAAGTAAATTCAAACTGTATGGCTTTGTGTTCCACATTATCTTGTCTTCTGTATATTAGTAACTAGTGTTGATAGTGACTGAAAATTTTCGGGCACCTGGATATCCAAAATAATTATTCATCTGGGTATTTCTTCAAACATTAGTTTTAACATTTTAAGAGATCTCTCTTCATTGACAGATGTAGAAAATTCTTTATTATATATAGCTTTCAAAGTCTTATTTTTTTAGACAAGGCAACTTTATGAAATGTTTTTAAAGCACAGAATCAATTTTTACTTAAATTGAAGCTGATTTTCTATGTAATTTTATATTTTATATTCCATCTTCAACCAGATGCTTTATGATTAAAAATAAAATTGTTAGCATAGTACATTTTTATAAATCTTAATTGGAATATATTTGCAATGAACTTCATGTTTTATGAATTAAAATATATAAATATATTACTTAGTGAGAAACATGCAAGTGCATCTTGTCCAAAGAATCACAGAAATTTTGATTCAAATCTTTAAGATCATGTCTTCTAGTCATAAAAACATATTCACTGTGTTAATGAAAAGAGGCTTCCAGATTTCTGACTTGTTTAATGATTTAGAAAGAGATGAGTGTATAGGAACACTACTGATAAATTATTTTCCACATTACCTACAGTCTTAATTAGATCATATGTTGATGAAGTTCTTGTTCTCTGATATCCTTCTTTTCAATATAATGAACTTATCAAATGCTGCTGCAATTATAACCAGCTTGTTTCATTCTTAGCTCTCATCTCTGAGCTGATTTTCTTTGGTTTTTATTGAATGTAATATTCTCTGTTTGCTCATGTATGTGTTGTTTTATAGTAAAAATCTCTTGCTCAACATCAATAAAGATATTCCTCACACATTTACCAGAAACCACTTCTACATCATTTACCTTCCGAAGTGGTGAAGGTCTTCAAGACACTTACAGAACAAACATTGTGTGGACACTCATTCATCAACATTTTCAAAGTAGTCTTCATATTGATTTTATTCTCTGTTATTACATAAAATTCATTTGATGATCCCAGCTCAGTAACAGTGTTTCAAAATTGGTATGTTGGGTAATTTCCAATGTGTCAAGATTCACTGGTGCTAGTAAGAGGATAAAAGACTGTCCATTAAGCAGTTATTATTAGTTATTTAATGCAAGTATTTCTTTCAACTGTTAAATATCACTTGACTGAAATACTGACTTTCTGCTGAACATCTGTATTACTAATACTAAAAAGATTTCTAGTAAGTTGCTTAGGGCAGGAAAATTCACAGATTTGGAACATATGGAATTTCAACAATGTTGAAAAGGGTGTTGTTTGCATAAACACAATGAACAAACATGCTCTCTCTTCTGAGATAATACATGAACCTAGTAATATCAATTTATTACAAGTTTTTGGTGCTTAGAACCTTAATTGCAGTAGGAAGTGATAATATACTTTTAGTGATAATTATTTTTGACTTCTTCACCCATATTACAAATTTTAATATCAAATTTACCAAGTAACATGTTTTGAAGTGTTTTACTTGCTAACCTAAAAGCAACTATCAAAAGACTGAAAGTATGGTTTGTAAATTAGGCCTGTCTTTTTCTTGAGTTTCCTCTTTCAGTCAAAGCATGTAGGATAGTGTTTAATAGATGTATCATAAACATTAAACTGAAGAATATTTCAACTTAGCTTTCACTAGCTTCTCATCTTAATCAAATGTTTTTGTTTCTCTCTGACCAGGCAAGTCTTTATTTTGTTAGACAAAGGACAAAATATCAGTATGAAACTCATATTTCACTGTTCAAAAGCTGATACAAGACACTCAGTGGTATTAAGACTCAACATTCTCACAAAAAATAACAACTTCTTAGTTTCACTTTTGAATAGAACACACACTATTATACAACATTTCAATGAATACAGAACTGAATTTATTTTGTGGAAAACTCTGAATCAGTAGCAACACTGCTGCAGAGTTCTAGAATTGTATGTATCAACCAGTAAGCAAAAAGCTCTAGAAAACGTTAATCAATCATCATAAGAATTGAACAAATAAAAAACTGAGCATTAGATTTATAATTAGTTAAAACTCTGAAACTTTCTAAATCCAAGTTTAATCACAGAATTTCCAGAAGTAGCGAAAACAAATATCTCTGTGTTAACAGATAAAAAAAAGCAACTTTGAGCTAAGACTCATACTGAAAAAAATTTCATAGCCATAAATTATGTAAGATTCACACTTTTGTAACAATAACTAAAAGTATAAAACAAAATACTAGTGCAAGTAGCTTGTTAATTCTACTGCTGTTTATAATCTCAATACTAATTTTAATCTATATATATTTTTACACATTATAAAGGAATAGGGAAACATGCTGATATCATACAATTATCCTATCAAATTATTTGCCAGAGCTAGAAAACAGCAGAAAAACAACATCTATTTTTTGTTTACATTTTCTCACATATTTGTTGAGCTGTTTCACAAAATATTTGAAAAACCTGACAATGATCAAACAATAAATCAATAATGTACTAACTTTATTATCCTATTTCACAAACTGTATGAAATTTAATACTCAAGAGAGTGCATTTATCAATACAGCAAGATTTATGTATCTCTAAATATATTTTTTATTTAAAAAAATATAGTCTGAGTTAAGAGATTTGGCAACTGAAACAGGTCATCAATATGTGGAAGTATTCATCAGTTAGATACTGTAATCATATTCCCTTTACAGAAATCTTGACTTAAAAACAAAAAAAGCTGGACTACCCAAATGACAAATTTTAATGAGATAATTGTTAAGTTTTCAAAGTTTGAAAATACCTTTTTTAATATATAAAACATTTTTGTTTGTTATTTAAAGAGGATTGTTTCAGATATGTAGTTCACAGATGTTTTTCACTTCTTAAATTATAAAAGTACAATTTTTAAACCTATACTGTTTTAAATAATTCTTATTTTGGATAAAGTAAGGTGGTTTTTATGGAATTTTGGCAATAATTTTTTTCACTCTTTCACCTTACCTTGGAGTTATCTTCACATTTCATAGTTCAACTTAAAATGGAAAATACATGAACTAACAAGACTTTTTTGTCATTAAAGTCTTTACCAGTTATACATTTATACACACAATTTACTTGCCCTGCTGTTTACTGTATTATTTGGTATTATATTGTTTTGTTGTGTAAACTGTGGATATGTAACTAGAACATTGTTATTTGTGCAGTCTTGTGTCTTATCTCTTTCTTTACAACTCAAATGTTGTTACTTGAAAGAAAATATATTTCAAAGTTCAAGATGTGAGAAGCTCTTCTTGCTAGCAGGCTTAACATCTCTGATATGATGGTAAAAATCCATAAAATATCAGAAATAAATACAGAGTAATTTCTTACATAATCTCCACGTATCTTTTGTGTTTCAGATACAGATAAATGTATGTAGACAACTGTACAACATTCAACATATCAAATACAGACAAATATAAGAAACTTACTTATTACCAATATCCTCTCCTGTCACTTTGTTTCCATCAACAATTGTAAATGCTCCAATTCCTAGGTAAATGAAAAGGTGAAAAAGATTAATGTATCAGAAAAAAAAAAATGAATTAACAGTAAGTTTTTTCACATCTAAACCATCAAAGCATATTTACTGATTTATCAGGTTATGATTTACAATAAATTTAATCTACTTTCTCATTCAGTATTAAGAAATAAGTTCTAACTGGGTGAACAGTTTAATACTGAGAATGTTTTGTTTAAGAAAATAAAACTATGAAATTTCAGTCTACAGGAATAATCCATCTTTAGTCACGGTATGATTAACAATGTCTGAAAATTGCCTGCTCCTGCAAATCAAAAAGTTGCATTTTTAATTGCTTAAAAACATTTATTCTGTAGAGATGTTAAAAATATTATACTTTATTTATTATAATATGCATAATGAAACACAACCAATTAAATTTCTAAACTACCTATAATTGTCAATAGTCAATTTGCTATGGAGTAATATTTTATAAAAAAAAAAATTGTGGCTTTAAACATTAGTTTTCCCAAGGTTTTGTGTGCAGAGAAAACCTTAAAGGACCAAGTAGTTTGATGTTGTTTTTGTTATAATTGTTTCTAACTGTTCAAAAATTGACAGTTCCCAGGGATAGAAATAATGAAATAAAATTACATTCACTGGAGAGAAAGCTATCAGGAATATCATGTTCTTCATGTAAAGTGGCATTTCCACATGAATTGTTTTTTTTATTTATTTAGTCAATGCATTATATCCATTTTCATCAGTCATAACTAATGGAATATGGACAGAGCATGTACTCACAGGATGTGATATATTACTTCAAGAATGTAATACAGTGGAACCCCTCTAAAGCAGCCACCTTCAGGATTGAGACAAACTGGCGTGATTAGAAGGGTTCCACTGTACATAATTAGGGCTTATGTAAACAAAAAAAAAGACTGTGATTGAATGACTGCTTTCAAGGGGTGACCGAATCTGAGGGGTGGCCGCTTAGAGGGGTTCCACTGTATTTCGATTCCTGCAAATACCTTTTGATGGACAATGTTTAAACAGTAGAACTCACTGGCTTATTTTTTTTCAGCTAACCATCTGTATATATTTAATAAATACTGCTGAATAAAAGCCCCACAAAATACAGTTTGATAGATATACCTTTTGAATATATCTATAATGAAAAAAATATATACATATCCACAAAATGCAACTGAATATTACAAAATTGCATTATTTTATCTTTCAAATGAACAGTAAAGTCCATATATTCTATCAACAATATAAAATATGTGTAGGGATAACAAGGGACTCACTGGCCCATCAAGGCTAACCTATCCTTTAAACTAAATTAAAATCAACATTATACAAATATCAATGAATGTTTTCCATTGTCTTGCTATTATTCAATAAATTAAAGAAACTCACCATATCTGTAATTAAATACAAGGACACAAAACAGATTTAATTCATGTAAGATATAATAAGAAAATGTACTACCTACCAGGTAAAACTATGCTTTTCAGCACTTCAGTACCAGTTGCAGTTGCATTAATAAGACACACATGGGTACCTTCTAGAGCACCCTGTCCATGATCACCCCATAACCTATTTTGCAAAAGAAATTTAATTTTGAAACATTTGTAAAATTCTATAAATTTTAGTGCTTATATAAAGAATTTATTAACATTTTTTGATCAATAAAATATAAAATATTTTATCTGGTTCATAGTTTGGTATGTTTATAGAAAAAAATGTCTATATTAATCTTGTCAATTTTAGAATTAACTTTTGCCAGATTTCATATGAACATATTTGCACATGCCTACTAATATTAATAAATAAGCCTATGTGTTTGGTTGTCTGAAATACCAATAAGTCTCGTCACCTCAGAACTTTAATAAATAATACGTATAATGACGTATCTCACGTTATTGTGACAGCAAGCCTTTTCTCACTTTATTTAACTGTTTTTCTACTCAGTTTATTCAATTAAATAACTTTTATCATATGCATTCCTAGGTTAAGTATTGTTTATTGACTGCAGTTTGTTAAATAGTTTTTTCTTTCATAAACAGCTTTTATAATGCTGCTTATTGTAAGAGATTATGAAATTAAAAGGAATAAACCTTCTCTGCCTCACAAACAAAAAAATAACAAAAGTACACATTACACAGAAGAAATAACTTATTCAATAAATTATAATAAGAATTTCATTATTCAGTTAGAACACCTTGTTTCATTCTTTTATAGGCTGTTTAGAAAGAGTATTCACGACGAAACTTTGTAGAATGGATGGCAACTGCCTGTTGTGGCCACATAAGTGTAAAAGACGATGTTTTGAAAGTCTTCCACATTTCGTCTTCAAGTCAAAATGTCGTCCTCGACACTTTGTCACAACAACAGACAGTTGCTGTCCATTCTACAAAGTTTCATCATCATGTTTCATGTTTTGTTTAACCCAATAATATGGGTAGAACAATGATCCAAAGAGAAGGCCTATGGATAGTGTACAGATAATAGTAGTAGCAGCATGAGATACTGATCGTACTAAAAACTGAAAAGGAAATTGTTTTGGTTTGAATTTCGTGTAAAGCTACACAAGGGCTATCTGCTCTAGTCATCCGTAACTTAGTAGCTTAAGACTAGAGGGAAAGCAGCTTATCACCACCATCCACTGCCAACTCTCAGGCTACTCTTTTGCCAATGAATAGTGGGATTGACCATCACTTATAATAACCCATGGCTGAAAGATAAAGCATGTTTGGTGTGATAGGGAATCAAACCTGTGACCCTCAGATTATGAGTCGAGTACCTTAACCACCTGGCTGAAAAGGAAATTATATTAAAAATTAAGATACCATTCTTCTGAAGGAGTATATAAAATAACTTTATAGCATTTTCCACTTTATTTTTTATAATAAAATAGAAAATGAAAAACAGTTATGATTTAAAAATGGTAGAAAGTATGCATGATTACCTTTTCACTTTTTTGTTGATTATTTTCTATTTTATTATGCAAAAAAGTAATTAGAAACACACTAAATATATTTTATATTTACTTGTTTAGGAACATTTTCATGTTCACTTTCATTATTTAGAACATATGGCATGTCACATGTAGTTACATTATTTATAAAGCTAAATTTAATGTTTATATCTTGAAAGGCCATTAACTTTACAATAACTACAAAAAACCACATTAGTTCCTGTTCTATTATGACTGTTCTAGTCAGTCATAATACTGAATGTTTAATAATACTACTAATCACAGTTATGTCATGAAGCATGGTAGTGCTTATTATATAAAGATGGTCATTAAAAAAAATAGCTACAACATATTATGTATTGTTTTTCTGTGTATACTTTTGTCTGTTCATCCCTATCTTGTTTCTGTATTTTTTGGCATTGTTATCCCTACATCATCTTTACGTTTTTATTACTTGATAACTATTTGAGGCTCCTCTATGCATACTCAAACTCTTCCTTTACTGATATACCGCCCTTTGCATGGTCTTAAACCCTACTCCAAAGAAAATAACTTTTCAAATTACATAAAAATATTCTCTTTTAATGTGAAAAACACCATTACCTTGTCTTTATTATTTATTAGTAATATATCTTTCAAAGAAGATGAATTATAGAGTTTACACACATCAAATCATACAATATAACAAGTTGTGCAGATCTTCCCTCTACACACATATACAATGGGAACAACGTAATACCACAACCAATAAAATGCATAGAAAAACATAGTAATGTCTCAAAACAAAGATTACGAAAGTCTAAATAACATGAACAAAAATTAAAAATAACAAACACTGCTTTAACTTTAATAAAATAAAAAATATTATATTAGTAATAATATAAAAGCTATCGTTCTCCATCTTTATCCAGCATTGTTTCTTACCAATTTTATACAACATTATAATTCATAGCTCTGGTCTTGCAACAGCTTACACTATGTTGCAGCCACTTTTCTTAAGTTAGCTTTCCAAAGTTTTAAAAATTATATATGCTGTTTACTAAACAATGGTATTAAAAGTTGATTGTTTCCATTTGTTATATGCTCAAATAGCATTCTTGCTTAAATCTTACCTTTATACAATTAATCATCGAAATAAAACAAGAAAATACCTCAACTGTCTGTCGTATTTTTTACTTTTTTTCTGGGTCTGGAGAATAACCACTATGATATTTTAATGCAGCCATGGTTGCCTGGATAGGAAAACAAATCTGCCCTCTGTTGGAACATTACTTATTAAAGCTCACAACCTGGCTTAATTGATAATTTATATTTAAATTAAATTACCAGGACTTGTTGCGAACTCATTTCTCTTATATAGATATATATTCTAAGATACTATAATTTTATTTCGTGCAAAGTTACTCAATAGGTTATCTACGATGTTCGAAATTCAGACACACTAACTTTATGTAGTATTACTTGGATTTATATGCAAAAATGGCTCGTTTGGGCTGAGAAAACACTTTTACATAGAAGAGCGAACAACGTTTCGACCTTCTTCGGTCATCGCCGTTTTTGCATATAAATTTTCTCAACAAGTGGGTTTCTCGTCATCACTGATTATTACTTGGATTTATCGTCATTGGTTCGATAGAAATTCATCTTAAGAGATAAAAACCTGGAGAGAGTTTTAATGATCCAACATAGGTGATCGTTCACATGCAGGTACACACATTGTTTTGCATGTTGTGTATAAATAACGCTTATATTTTCTGTCATTTAAGTTGATCGAATCAACTTATATCTCACTCAACTTTAAAAATTAACACAACAACAACAAAAATGAAGTTATCAACCACAGAATCCTTCTTATTTCCTAATCGTATCTGCTGTTATTTTGCAGATTTGCGTATCTAATACTTGTCTAAAAAAACGGTTTTACCTGAAAATACCATAACAATACATTTAAAATCACACACAAGACCTAAATAATACACAGAATAAGAATTAATAAAAGATATACTGTAAAAAATATTATGTTTAAACTTATATCAGAAGGTGTTGTTGCACAAACATTGTGGCTCCTTATCCTTCCTGAAGCTTTGTAAACAACCACTTTAGTGTGAAAGTCAACACTCAGTTGCCCATGATTCTTTGCAGAATGATTTCCTGGTTATTGTTAGGACTCCGTTGGTTTGGACAAGTTTGACACGGAATCATCACATTTTTTCTTCTAGCTGCAATGGTGATTCATTGTACTTCAACAAAAACATTTTCTATTTATTGTAAAGTGCTTAAGATTCTATCGATTTGGTAACATGGTTCTGGCAGTGTTACTTCAGGATTGGTATCTTCTGAAGCATAGACTGTCGGTAATGATTGTCATTAGAATCGGCAGGAAGTATACTTTGGCTGCTGCTGAAGCTGACTGTAGAACCACTTAGATGGTGATGGATTATCCACCATGGACATCGATTCCCTATATTGACCTCATTGGTTGTCAACATTAGATGTTTTGATATTCGTGATAAAACGATTTTCTCACAGATCAGTTACTTAAACCCACTATCTGAAGAACATAACGCTCTCTCGATCCACAACTAAAGTCGTATAGAAGAAAGAATAAGCGCTGATTCGTTTCATTACAAGTTCACAAATGTTTATTTATGTAAGTACTCAATTACAATACAAAAACCAAGTTGAACAAAAGCAAGTGTTTAGTAGTGCTTGTCAAACAGATGAGATTAAATGAATGCTTTACTGAACAAAGTTCTTACAAGTGTAGTGTGTCCCCTATAAATTAAGGTAAACATTATATTTAAAATAAGCCTATATTTTCAATAACGATTATTGATGATTAAAACTAACCCACAAAAGATACGATTAAACAAAATAAAAATCATGGTTTGAGGTAAACTTCAAACTTTTGCTAAACAATACATTCAAACAAAATTCAAAAGTCTAAACTTCTCTCTTTAAGGCCGGAAAAACAAATAAATCACTCCATTGTGTGGAAGTTAAGTTTAAAGTAATACAAAAGTATTCATAAAAGGTCCTCCATGTTAAACAAAAAGGAAGCTAAAAATGTTTAAAAGCTATGTTTGGGGTGTCATATTACAAAATCTAAAACATCTGAAAACAAAACAAAACAATACCCTCTCTCACAGAGTCAAACATAGCTTTAAACGTTAAAACAAAACATAAAATCAACTTTGATTGAATGCGAGATGCATTTCATGTGTCTGTTAAGAGCTAAGATCCACGGTGAACTGTCGTAAACCCTTATACAATTTAATAGATATGTGCTATCTTCCTGTAGGATTGGTTAATTGCAAATGTGCAAACCCACATATTGCCTGCTTTCAAAACAGAAAACATTAAGTCGTTTCTTGAATAAATCTATATATTCAAGCAAAGATCTCTGAAAAACAAAAATAGTTTTAAAAAATCTTAAGTAATGGAATAGCAGGCAGAAAGCACTGATCTGTATTCCAATGAAAATATTCAAATCGGTGAGAGTGTATCCCATTGTTTCAATGTCTGTTGACCTTCTTGATGTCTAGAGGAATCCTACCATACTTCAACACCATGAAGGTTTTGCTGAAGGTGAGTATACTATTGACATTAATTTTATCTTATGATGGTACGTTTTTACACACATTGTACTGGTATGTTAAGAGTAAGAATTACAAAAAAATGTCGTTTTTAGTAACTGTTTTACTTATAATTAAAATTGTTTTTAATTAAAGTGCGGAACTACTGCTGTGGTGAAGTACAGGCTTCATGTGTACTCAGGCATATATCGCTTGTAGTCAATTTATCTCTTACAAATATGAACATTTTGCTTCCCTGAGTTTCATTGGATTTATTTATACATATTTTATTCTCTACTCTTCGAATGAAAAGGGATGAAAGTGCAAGTATTTGTTCCAACATAACGAACTCAACAAGCTATTCACTATACAAGCACCAGTCTTTAGTTTTTGATCAAAAATCCATCTGCTTTGGAATTTTTTAGATACAATTTCATTCGGACAATTTCTAAGTAGAACTGTCATTGGTAATTCTTATGCATTTTAACTGTCCTTGGTACTGAAAAAAGAAAATATTTGCTAAAACTATATTATAACAAAATATTTCCATATGTATAATTGTAAATTGTAAGTAAATAAGATAATGGATATAGTGAGTTTATGTGTGTTATTACATGTCAGACAATTAAATGGGAAAGAAGTAAAAGCTGTTAGTAGTTTAATATACCTGTGAAATAAAGTTGATGAACAGGGAAGAGCAGGTGTATATGTGAATTCTTGGATCAACTAAAACTATTGTGGAACCCCAACAAGATTTGTCTCAGTATGAAGCTGAGATTCTTCATTACAGCTCTATGGATTAGAATGCTGGAAAACAACCAATGAAACTACATGTGTTCATTCACATATACCTTAGAATAATTCTTCCACTGAGATGGCACACAAAGATTTCAAACAAAGAGAGTCACTGAAACAAAATGAACAAGACAGCTTCACAAACGAGATTCTGTTCTGAGCTTCCCAAGAAAAGAGGAAACGACCCAAAACAATATGGAGGCGATCAGTCAAAACCTAACTAAAATCCAAAACAAAGGTGAATTGGAGACAGGCTCAAGTAATGACTCAATATATAGTGCATTGCCGAGACACTGCTGGGAGTTTATGCATGATTGCAAAGACGGTTAAATAAGTAAGTAAATAATGATAAGTAATGTCATTAGCTCACAAATATTTTGGTTCAATCCAACGTGAAATATTTTTTACTGTTGTTATTGAAAATTTTACTAAGCTAATTTTTTAAAGTAAAGTCACATTGGGCTATTTGCTGTGTTCACCAATTAAGGAACAAAGTCCTGATTTTAGCATTGTACGTTAGTAAACTTATTGAGAACATTAATGAAAACATCAAAACAAACTTTGTTTTTACAAAAATATAGTGTGAACTCACCGATTACTCTTATCTATTCAACGAAAATCTACTAACTGCTGAAAAGTTCAGTACTGAAATAGAAGCAATTGGTGTAAGACTAATAAGCCTGTAATTACTGGGACAACTTCTATTAACGCCCTTGAAGATAAGAGTGAAATTAGCTAAGTTTTAATCCATTGGTACTTGTCTACAATTTAATGACTTGCAAAAAATTATGACAAGTGGCTCTCATATCCAATGTTTGATATCCTTTAAAAACCCTTGTGAAAATATTATCTGGCCCAGGAGCCTTAAGCTCAGAATTTATGTAATTGTCTTGCACAACTTTGTTCTAATTTATCAGTTGCTCAAGATGAAGAATACTGCTTAATCCTTTATTAATATAAACTAAAAAAAAAGCAGAATTTAACAATGTTGTCATTTCATAATTATCAAATACAAGCCTTCCTCTATCATCCCTAAAGGGTCCTACTCCATTATAGCAATTTGTTTATCCCTCATGTACTTTAAAAAATCATACTGTTAATTTTATATTTGCAGACAAATTTATTTCATGCACTCATTTGGATGTCCTAACTTCCTGTTTGAACATTTCTCTTGATTTTCTACGATCATATTATAATGAACTTTTGCTTATATGATACTGGAAAAATATTTCTATTACGTGATGTGAAACCACCAACGTTGCAAATTGTTTTCCTGTGTGCATGTAGATTTGCAAGAGGGGTCACAATTTTTCTGTTTTGCCCTGTTTTTTACCATGGAGAACTTTATTTGTCTCCATTCTCAGGGTGCCGTCATGACATCATGAATACGTCACACGTGGATCTAATGCACTTGTGCCAGAGGTAATCGGCTAGTCTTTTAAATCTTCTATAATAACATTCAATTTAAATTTCTAAAATTTGTGATGCTTTAATTTCATCTCTTTTATCCTTTGTGAACCAAACTGGGTTTTACTTGCAGCTAACCTTTTCTTTTTGTACGACGTATTTCTTTAAGAAATTCCCACATTTTCTCAGTGTTTCCAAATAACTCATCTACCCAATTCACAACAGAAAATTCTTGCTGCATCTCTTCAAAATTCGCTTTTTTGAAATTTGGAATCAAAATATCATTATTCCTGATTTCCATACGCAGTAAAACATCAAACCTAATACAACAATGATCACTCGTACCTAAGTGTTCCCCAATTTCCACCCTCTCAACCATTTCTATATTAAAAGTTAACGATAAATGTAAAATGGTATTATTTCTTGTAGATTCCTTGACCAATTGGTGAATAAACCCATCTTGAACAGTTTAACTCTAGCACTTCCAAATCGTTATGTCCAAAATTAAAATTACCCTTAATTATCATTTCATTAACAACTAAAATCTTAATCTCATTGTGAAATTTGTCATCAATTTCTTCAGCTTCTTCTGGTGATCTGAATCAAATTCCTACTAAGAGCTTTTCCATTTTATATTCACTAACAGGAACCCAAACTGGTTCAGTTTCCTTGTTATTATTCTTAATATTCTTAACTACAACAGGATGTAATTCACACTTTACATAAAAAGCCACTCATCCTCCCTTTGTTTACCATTCTGTTCCTATTAAGTAATCTATAACAATGTATTTTTTTAAAAAATTATCCCATCAAAATCATCTACATTTAACCAAGTTTCAGTTTTCTCATTATATTAAAATCTTTTATTCCTACCAGTGTCATAAAGTTCTCTATTTTATTTCTTATACTTTTAACATTACAATAGTAACAATTAAGTTTATTTTATTTACTACTTTTATGCTGATTTCCTATGCTAAACTTTCCTGTATATCTCAGCTTTGTTTCATTTAGTTTAAATTTGTCCTAATCACTGTGCAGTTATTGTTGTAAAAATACTTTCCTTATAGCTGAGTTAATAGCCCTTGCAAATATGCCACACTCTTTCTTTTTGAAGTGTAAGTCATCCGTTCTGAAAAGTTCCTTCCTTTCACTGAACTGATCCCACAAGTTTAATCAGCTAACTTGTTCATACTTACATGTTAATTTCACCTCACATATAGTCCAAGTGACCTTCTTGAAATTGTATTTCCATAATTAATCATTGGCAGGATCCCTGACACAATTAATTTATGTCCTTTCTCTTTAAATGCTTTTATCAATTTCTTGTACTTATTAATAAGCTCCTCTAACATACTCTTCCCTATATCATTAGCACCTATGTGCAAAACAAAAATTGCGTCGTTGTCTCTTTCATTATATTCCTCGCTCTATCATTTATGTTTTCCATCTATGCTCCAGGGTAGCATAATGAAATATTTTCTTCTTATTTACCCTAAAGACTATTCTACCCACATACCATGTCAAATAAACACCTACAACTATGATCTCTTTTGGCTCATAGTTTATATTCTTCTCTATTTCTTTCTTTTCAAGGCCCGGTATGACCAGGTGATTAAGGCACTCGGCTTGTAATCCGAGGGTCGGGGTTTTAAATCCCCTTCACACCAAACACCCTCGCCCTTTCAGCCGAAGGGGCGTTATAATGTTACGGTCAATCTCACTATTCGTAGGTTAAAGAGCACCCCAAGAGTTGGCGGTGGGTGGTGATGACTAAATGCTTTCCCTTTAGTCTTACACTGCTAAATTAGGGACGGCTAGCACAGATAGCCCTCGTGTAGCTTTGCGCGTAATTAAAAACAAACCAAACCCTTTTTCCAATAGTTCTTCGTCTACATAAGTCAAAAACTGAAACCTGTTGCTTAGTAGAACAGAATCTGTTCAAATAAGTTCATACTTTTAACCCTACTACTGCCATTTCTAACTTCTTGAATCTCATTGTTAATTGCAGGTGATACCACCATTATACAGAAAAGCAAAAGTTTCTCTTGAAATCCTGCTGTCATTTCTCATTGTTTACAGCTCTCTTTATTTAGTTTCTCAACTTTAGCTGGGATATCTTCCAACGTTTCCGTAAACTTGCGAACTTTACATAAAAACTGAACATTCTCACTACTATCTTCCTTAAAAGTGCACAGTAGTCCAGAGTTTCACATAAAACCCATTCATTGCACCTATCTAACAAGCTTTTGGAATTTTCTATTTTTGTACACGATTTATATTTAAGGTTATCATACGATGTGCAATTTTTTGTCGTACTATGTGCTTTAAATGTAAGCAAAAATAACATTATTTAATGTATCTTTCCCCTAACACAGAAAATTGTATTCTGAGAGTTTATTGCGTGTCTACATCAAAATATTCCAATATTTTTACCATATATGCACTTATAATTTCAGTGTGAGTTACCTTCTTTTTTGTGTCAAAATATTTAAAATGACAATAAGTTCGCTCGGACCTCTCGCGGGTTGTTATTTAGGCACTCGATTTCCAATCTGTGCGTTACATGTTCGAATCTCTTTATCAAACATGTTCGTCCTTTCAGTTTTGGAACGTTGTAATGCGACGCCCAATCTCACTATTCACTTAGAGCAGCTCAAGATTTGGTGATGAATGGTGTTAACTAGGTAGTTTCCCTTCAATCTATCATTTTTAAAATAAGGACAGCCAGTGCAGATAGTCCTCGAGTAGCGTCGGTAAAATTCAACAATCAAACAAATCAAATTGTCTTTATTGTTGTTAAATACACAGCTACACAAGGGAATATCTTTGTTCTGCTAATTTCACTTGTTGAAATTCTGTTTTTAACGTTATAAGATCTCAGACACATTGCTGAGCTACTGGGAGAAGAAGTAATAATAGTAGGCGTAAAATTATTATATTTGTAGTACGGAAATATACTGTTTGTTTTTGAATTTCGCGTAAAGCTACACGAGGGCTATCTGCGCTAACCGTCCCTAATTTAGCAATGTAAGACTAGAAGAAAGACAATCAGTCATTACCACCTACCGCCAACTCTTGGGCTACTCTTTTACTAATGAATAATGTGATTAAGTGTCACATTATAACGCCCCCACGGCTGAAAGGGCAAGTATGTTTGGAGTGACCAGGTTTCGAACCCCCGACCTTTAGATTGCGAGTCGAGCGCCTTAACCACCTGGCCATACCAGGCCTACGGAAATAAACATACAGAGTTAAGAAAGTAAACAAAAATAAATGTAGAAAGAAATTGAAATATTTAACATTACAGTTTCAAGTACGTACATCTGTTAAATGTACATTATTCATGGGGGCAAAAGCATCTAATTATGTTTTGAAATTATTTTAGAAAGTTTTAATTTATAATGGTTTTCAAATTTCAACATATCACAAGGTAATATTTGGGTTTTTCGCGTAAAACATTTTATTGCTTATTACATATTTCCACTTAAATACACGCAGATTCAGATAAGAATTAAAGTTAGAATAAAAATACCAAATAAAATTACTCGCGCATGATGATTCAGATTTCAAAATATAATTTATGATTTACTGAAGTTCTTTCCAAGTAAATGGTAGCCATTTACGCTAAGAATAGCAGTATATCAACCGGGAGTAATTTATTAAAAACTAAAAGGAAGTAAATCTAGGTTAAAGCAAAATATATATATATAGATAGATATTGAAACTGCAGAGTGTTATAAAATACCACTATACGAAACAGCAACCGGATGTTTCATGAAATTTATAAACTAGATTGCTAACTACAACTCTACACATAAAGACACACATACACACACGTATACATTATATATATGATAAATTAATACGCCAACATAACAGACTGCAGACTAACAAAGCAGGTGTTTCCTTCTAAACATTTACAAAATTTAGCTAGAAAATAGTTATTATTAATATAGCAATGGGCTCTAGCCTGAGGTGACAGCTGTGATTGGTACAAGTGAAGGATGACAGACATTCAGGGTCTCAACTTCGTCCATGAACATCTGCGAGCGTTCATCATACCGCGTTTTGCTAAAAGTGCGGATGCCGATCCATCACGCCCTGGGGATTAGGCCAATGCCAGGCCTAATGGATTTCGTGACCAAATCCCATCTTTGACGAATGTCATTTGTTCTGGCAAATTTGTCTTCTGTGATCTCAGGTGATGGCTGAAGCTGAAAGAAAAGAGACTCTAGGCCTGCCATATAAATGTTGCCTTAGCCTCTGGGGACCTATTCGAAAAGTGGCAAAATCAAAATATGTTGGATAGAACATTTTATAAAATCTCTCACTATATATATATATATATAATGTGAACTATAATTTATGCCTGGAAATATCCCAGTATACGCCGTGAAAAGTTTTAAAAATTAATGATATAATAAATCACACAGACATACGCTAGTTTGATGAAGATATTGTGGAGGATAGCTCAGCTCATGCCTACCTGTCAAGGTACTGCGATAATTGTGACTTTTATGGGAATTTTGATGAACGTCGGTTTCAGAGCAAGTTTTTGCTGCACTATCACAGTAATATATTTGTCGGGAACTCAGGACTCGCATGAAATACTAAAGGAATAGTTGAAGTATCAATTTATATATATATATATATATGTTATCATTTATATAGCTTGATGATTAAAACGTGACATCTTTTTTCTTATTTATTTTAGAAAAAAAAAGCCACGAACGTATTTCATTTAAAATATTCATTTTTAAAAAAATAATTATACTGTCCAATAGCCAAAAACTAAGATAGGAAGTTTATATTTGAATTATGGAGTTTTTTTTTGCGCCACAAACATGTATTGGATCAACATCTCAGGTAACGTTTTAAACTTAAAAATCACTCGTAGCTTTTTTTATTGTTATTCTGACCTACGCACATTTTCTAGTATTCGTAATAGAAACCATAATAAACTTCGGGCAATAACCAACAATTTCACCATAACTTTAACTTTTGACATACATTCTAATAGCGTGTAGTTAAAGTGAAGTTTGTTCTTCTGTGTGTTGATCAGTTTTGGTATAATTACAAGCCTAACGATGAAACATTATTATTCTCCTTATGGACGTTTTATGATATAAAACTTGTGATATGAAAGAAAGGTGCTAGGTGGGTATGTTGTTTCATAGTTAAAAAACACGTCATAATCAACGATATTACATGATCAATTACATCTACACTCCGTCTATTACTAGAGTCATTTACTAAAGTGATTTTTAAGTCATGAGATTATAGTAATTTTTTTTATTCGGAAAGGTTCATTATCGCTCATTCATCGATCATGAAAGATAAAGCAAATAAATAGGTAAAGAAAAAAGAAAGATCAATGAACAAAGTATAATAAAAATGTGTAGATATTTCATGCTTACAATATTATTTATGCATTTGGTAAACATTATAAAGTGCAAAAGCGTTCGAGTAGAGTTTAACTTCGTAAATAGTGTGTGGCTATTTTTCTGTGAATAGCTTAAGTTACGCATAATTACACAATAAACAAATGAAGAGGAAAATAGGCAAAAACTTCGTGAGAGAAAAATATTTTAAAACGTCGAGAATGATTTTACGTGTATTCATTCTTAGTATATAAAAACAATTAATAAGTAATAGACAAAATAATTAATTTATCAGAAACATAACATTTCATCCAAAGTCCATAAACGAAGTATGTCTAAAAACTTCATTGAAATAAGAAAATAACTCGTTAATAGAAGTAAATGTCTTGCAGTATGATAAATATATCATCAGAACAAACTGCATCAACGTTCGTAAAACTCAGATTATTCAATATCAGCTGGAGTACCCGTCGTCTGGACGAATGGTATATAAATTCATGATTAAAAATAGGTTATCTTAGGACATAAAAAGTTGCTTCCCTTATGTGTAATTGTAAAAAAAACAAAAAACACCAGTAAAACTGCTGAACACAAAATATGAAACAACAGATTTGCATGGACTCAACAAACCTCTCTACCAAATTCAGCAAAGTAGTTGTAAAAAAACGCATAAACGTCCATAAAAACTGCAAAGGTGAAAAAAAATTATAAGTACCCTCGAAGAGGTTAATAAACCTTCCTACAAATTTGATAAAGATCTAATCACAAAAATGATATGGATATGCAGCAGACAAGATATACGAGGGCTGTTCAAAAAATACGCGGACTGTTTGAATTGCGCGGCTCCAGTTGGTTCCAGGGAAATCCGCTTGGTGTCGCTAGGTTTGCACAGATTAGCTGATTACGATGCCATTTCCTGATTGCAGATATCTTCATTTGTGTATTAGCTACGCGGTTTTAAGTGAAGTGCGATTTTTTCGTTTGGCGGATTTCAGAATGAATGACCTGAAGGAGCAACGACTTGCTGTGAAATTTTGTGTTAAACTTGGAAAATCTGCGACTAAAACTTTTGCTATGCTTAACACGACTTACGGTGATGTTGCTATGAAGCGTACGGCATGTTTCAAGTAACATGAATGTTTTAAGGATGGTCGACAGTCCATTGAAGATGATGAGCGTCTTGGACGTCCTTCCACGTTAACTGACGACCCACACGTCGACAAAATCAACACCCTGGTGCGGGCAAATCGACGTCTGACTGTCAGGGAGCTTGCTAAAGAGTGTGGGATATCAGTTGGATCTTGTTACGAGATTTTGACCGAAACATTGAAGATGCACCGCGTTGCTGCGAAATTCAGCCCTCAGAACTCGTGAGTTTTTGGCCAAACACTCGATCACTGTTCTTCCCCACCCCCCCTACTCACCTGACCTTGCTCCTTACGATTTTTTCTTGTTCCCCAAACTCAAAAGATCCTTGAAAGAAAGAAGATTTGAGACGATTCCCGAGATTAAGGCAAATGCGACGAAGGAACTGGAGGACATTATAAAAGAAGCGTACCAGGACTGTTTCAACAAGTGGAAACACCGTTGGAATAAGTGTGTGCGTTGGGGAGGAGAGTACTTTGAAGGAGTCCCAGACCTGTAACTTCTAAATAAAGTACATTTTGTTTTATGACGTCAGTCCGCGTATTTTTTGAACAGCCCTCGTATACAGATGTCAAAGAAAATATCCCAGTATTATTCATTAGAACAAATTAAAATTGTCGTTGTAAACACTGCAAATTGAGAAGTGAAATTAACTGATGTAATAAAGTCTTAATCTTTGAAATATATTTCTTAGAAATTTTAAAATGACCATTAGGCAATTATATCTTATAATTTTGAAGCACCTAATTTTTTTCTAAATGGGACCAGGTAGGTTAAGGCGTTCGACTCGTAATATGAGTGTACAAACATGGATTTATTTCCGCTAATTATATCACTAGGTATTTTCAAACTAACTTTCCAAAAACGTTGACAAAGTGGAATTATTCGTATTAAAGTTACGAAATAGTTTATTTGAAAATGGACAAGAAAATACTAATTTTGACAAGCCACCAATAGATAGCAGCACAAACACTATTAATTTTCAGCGATGTCGAGAAAACCCACTTGTAGAGAAATATATATATGTACAAACGGCTCGTTTGGGTTGAGAACATTTTTTACGTAAAGGAGCGAACAACGTTTCGACCTTCTCCGGTCATCGTCATTTCACAAAAAAGAAAGAGGTAACTGACCGGAAGCTGACCACATGTTTGAAAGGGGTTCTGTAACTGAGTGTCGGGATGAAGAGGGCGTGCTTAGATGTTTGAATATATAATTTTATATTATTTATTTTATTATTATTATTTATTATATTATTTTTAATATAGGTATAAAGGTGTTCCTTTGTATTGGCTTATTTTGGGCTTGAGTTGTTGTATAAGTAAAGCTTCTTTAATTTTGCGTTTATGTTTGTTTCTTTATTTAGTATTTGAGTGTTTTCTATGGTTATGTTGTGTTTATTTGACTTGCAGTGTTTGAAAACGTGTGAAGATGACTTTTTATCTTCTATGAATCTGGTTTCCATTTTTCTACTTGTTTCTCCAATATAGAAGTGGTGGCAGTTATCACATTGTATTTTATAAATAATGTTGGTGTCGTGTTTGTCAGTGTAGTTTTTACATAGTATAGACCTCAGTTTTGTGCCTGGTTTTTGAATAATTTGGAATTAACTGAAATGTCATATTTTGTCACTAGTTTTTGCCAAATGTTGGTTCTTTTTCAGCTGATGTCGGGAATATATGGTATGCAGCAGTATATGGTTTCGTGATTTTTTGATTCGTGAGATGTATTTACTTTTCTTAGCTGATTTTGCTTTCTGTCTAGGTGTGTGTTTTGTGTTTTCTACGGTTTGTGGAGGAAACTTATTGATGTTGATGAAGTATTGTTTTATTATGTCTAATTCATCGTTAATTTTATCTGGTGAGCATAGTTTTATGGCTGTGTTTATTTGGTTTCTTAGTATGTTGAGTGTTTGTTTTGTTTCATGTGCTAAGTCTCAAGGAATGTATAGTCCAGTATGGGTGATTTTTCGGTGGATTTCTGTTTTAAATTGTGTATCGGTTCTTGTAATTTTGAGGTTAAGAAATGATATTTGATTGCTTTCTTCTTGTTCTCATGTGAAGTTGATGTTGGGATGTATAGCGTTAATGTGATTGAAAAAATTAAGTGTGTGTTCTGTAGATGTGAATCCAGCAACCGTGTCATCTACATATCTGTACCAGTATAGTGGTGGATGTAATTCTGTGTTAATTGCTTGTGTTTCAACTTGTGTCATAAAAATATTGGCTATAACTGGTGATACTGGGTTGCCCATGCCTAGGCCATTTGTTTGTATATAATTGTGGTTGTTGAACATGAAGTTTGTTTTCATCGTGGTGAATTCTATGAGGGTTGCTAATTGGTTACTGGGAATGTCTATAGATGGGTTAGAGTCTCGGATATAGAGTTCTAAAGCTATCTTGCAGGCTTCAACGGTTGGAACTTCTGCAAAGAGGGATATAACATCGAAACTGGCCATTAAGGATTTATGATTAAGTTGATTCAGATTAGACTTGAAATTGAAGGAGTCTTTGATGAATGATCTGGCTGATGTTAATTGTTTGGAGAATGTCCATGCTATGTATTTATCAAGATTGTAATTAAACGATTCATATGTGGACATTATTGGTCGTAATGGACAATCTGGTTTATGAGGTTTGGGGATGCCGTGTATTTGTGGTGTGCGTGAGTCGGTTTCGCGTTGGTAGGTATAAAGTGTTTGTAAAATTGTGTTGGTTTTTTTTCATTTGTAGTAGTATTTTGTTTAGTTGCGTTTCGTGTGTCTTTGTTAGATTTGTGTGTATTGGTTTAAATTTGTTAGTGTCTGATAGGATGTTCTTCATTTTTTGGATGTATTCATTCGTGTTCATTATGACTATAGCGTTTCCTTTATCTGCTTTCAGAATTTTTATGTTTTTGTCTTGTTTTAGGTTTTTAATGGAATTAATGTCTATTTTTGTAAGATTGTTTTTTAGCTTTCTGTTTTGTAAAATTATGTTGATGGTTTTGTGAAAAAATTCTTTGAAAAATCGTTTAAGATGTTGTTTTTAGGTGTTTCTGGAAAATATAAATTTTTAATTTTTCCTGGGAAGTTTGGCTGTTGGATGTCAATAAAATTGTCTGAGTTGTCTTCTTTCTGTTGGTTGTTTTTGGTTGTTTCCTTGTTTTTGTTTTCTGTAGAAAGTATCACAAGTCTCCTGGCTAGATTTTCTAAACATGTTTTGATTTCTATGGTTGGAATGTACGTAGGTGCTATTGCGAAGTTGAGTCCTTTGTTAAGTAGATGTATCTCATCTGTGTTTAATTGTCGGTCGGATCTGTTAATTATGAGGTTAGTCAACGGTTTGTTATGTTGGTGTCTTTTCTGTTGTTGCATCTTAGTTTTTCCAGTTTCTTTGTTGTGGCAGATCTTTTTGTCTCTGTCGTTCTTAGTATTGATTTGGTTTATGTTTTGTTGTATAAGTCTGTAAATCTCTGGTTTGATGCAGCATGCCAGTTGATGGTGTAGGTTGATAAATTTCATCTCATTTCCTACAGAAAGACCAAGTGACACAAATATATCTTTGTGGACTTACACCGATAACGACCGGGTTTCGATATCTGTGGTGGTAAGAACGCAACTAACCTTGTATATAGGTTTGTACTTAATTTCAAAGAAATCTAATACAAAATATATAAAATCATTTAAATATATTCTCTTGCTCTCCCTGTCTTTGTTTTTTTTAATTTTTATCTAGAACTATAAGACATATGTTATGGTCAGATGAATATTGAATTAAACCAAACTTTAATAACTTTGAAAGCAATGCCTAAGATGTTTTGGTGGTTCAGGTTGCTTAATTTGGCATAGCAGGGATGAAAAAAAATAAACTTGCTGAAATTTAAATTATAAAGAATTATAAATCGCATTAAACTTAACCCATTTACCTTCTCATGTTTAATACATATAGTATTCATCATTAACTCTCATAACGCACGACTTAATTAGAAGTCATTAGCAGGGATGAAAAAAAATAGGCTTGCTGAAATTTAAATTATAAAGAATTATAAATCGCAATAAACTTAACCCATTTACCTTCTCATGTTTAATACATAGAGTATTCATCATTAACTCTTATAACGCACGACTTAATTAGAAGAAAACGTACAGTTGCAGCTTTCTTTAGATTTCCTGCTTATACAATAACTTTGATTGTGTTTCTTGTGTTGTTAGGCATAACTTTACTATGGACTATGAGTATTATTTCTTGGCACTTGTGTATAATGTTAAAATAATAAATAATGTTGTGTGTCATTAGTTATTTTAACAAAGGTTGGTTGGTTGGTGGTTGTTTAACAAAGGAATATTTCTACTGTGCTTATCACGGGTAAGAAAAGAATTAAGGCTGTCATAGCTGACTATTCTTCACGGTTTTATTTATTTATTATTTCTAGATTTCACTCAGTTCAGAGACCTTCTTGTAGCGAGATAATTAAATTTAAAATAAAGGCTGTTGCGACTGGATTGACTAAAACCTTCACATTTTTATTTGTTAATCGTTCTATAATTTTACTTTCTGTAAAGTTTTTCTGTTTGTTACTAAGTACAGTTGGATATCTGTGCTTTGCCCACCGCGAGTGTCGAAACCAGATTTTTAGTACTATAAACCTTCAGACTTATCCCTGTTTTTTTCCCTGGAGATAATCGAGCTTCGGATTTTAGCGCTGTAAGTGCGTAAACTTACTTCTAATCTTCTTTGGGACTCTTACAGTGAAATAAGTTAAAAATCAAGGCTGTCTTGACTGGCTAGTTCTCTAATAAACTTTATTTGCTGATCCCTAGAGGCGCTTTTATTCGTCCAAGAAGAATCGTAGTGTCTCAGATACCCAACTCCTTGCTTTAGTAATACTATAATTTCATTTCCTTCATGGTGATTATATTATAAAAAGTATTTAATGGATCTCATAAGAATAGAAATGTAAATAAAATTAATACCATTTTGAAGGTTATTTTGTTTATTTCTTTATTTCTTGTTAGGCACAAAGCTACGTAATGGATTAACTGTAACTGTACCTATTCCGGGTATTGAAACCAAATTCAGACTCATCGTTGAGACAATGGGGGGCTTCTCTTTAAGGGGGTTTCAATGCATTTATAGTTTCTTATTGAAAACTTAATAAAATACAAAAGAGATGTATTAGATACCTATTTTTAACTTGAAGACTTTTTTAATCCTTGACAGTCGATGTATGTTATATTGGTTGTCTAAGTAATTAAGTTAATACCTACAATGCTTGCACATAACCATTCTTTGTAAAATAGTAGTAACAAATAGATTATAATAGCAACTTGTATGACCTGGTGATTAGAGTCACCCAACTCCTATTCTGCAGGTCGCGGGTTCGAATGTTTGCCGTTGAACATGCTCGCCCTTTTGGCGATGGGTGCTTTATAACTTGACGATCAATCTCGTTATTCGTTGATATAAAGGTAGCCCAAGAGTAGGCGGTGGGTGATAATTACTAGTTGCCTTTCCTCTAGTCTTACACTGCTAAAGTAGGGACGGCTAGCACAGATAGCCCTCGTGTAGTTTTGCGCGATATTTAAACAAAAACAAACAAATAAAAAGTAGCCCAAGAGCAGCAGTGGTTGGTGTAGACTATTTGCCTTCTCTCCAGTATATCACTACTAAATTAGGGATGGCCAGCGCTGACGTCTCTCAAGTAGCTTTGCTCGAAATTTTAAAAACATAAACAAACAATGTCAAGTTAATCACTGAAGAAATACTAGCGAGACCTGTTAAATTTTGTATGCAACATGGAGTTGTGACTTACTGTACTGCACACATCCTTCTTTATTTATACGTTAGAATTAAATTACGCTAAATAAATTCCCGGTTTAAAAATATTTCACGTCGGTAAATTCCATACAAAGACTTACAAGCTGATTTTATTTGCATACTCAGAACATTTTTTATAATATACGGTAGTATCATAGAACGAGGTATTTTAGGAATTTCGTATTTCAGTTTTTAATTGAATTCTGCTTGTATATACTTATAATATTATTTATCATGGAAATTGTAAACAGTTTCTCCGAATTAGCATTCTGAAATTATCTTATTATTTTTATAAGTATTTTTACGTTCATGTACTTGTATGAATTATCCCCGTCTCACCAAGCACGCTCGCCCGTTCATCTGTGAGGGCGTTATAATCTGATGATCAATCCCACTATTCTTTGGTAAAAGAGTAGCTCAAGTGTTGGCGGTGGGTGGTGATGACTAGCTACCTTCCATGTAGTATTTCACTGCTAAATTACGGACGGCTAATGCAGACAGACCTCGTGTAGCCATGGACGAAATTCAAAACGAATCAAACACGACGTATTAGGATTTTGGTCACAGATTGCTTGTGTAATGTTGGAGCGAAATTGAGAAACTAAAACAAAGTTCTACAAATAATAATAGTCTTACTTGATTCTACTATCTGTATTATGAAAGGATGTGTCAAAACAAACACAAGTTGTACTGTGACTAATGTTCCATACTACAACCTGTATTGTTGTGTTTACTGTTAAGATGTTTTAAAACTATCACATTTGTTTCAGATCTTTAAACATAGTTAAGACACCATGCACACATTTTCGATGTTATTTGAATGTACATATACAATGGTGTAGTGCTAAACTGTATAGCGCCGAAGCCCTGCATTTTTTTTTTTTTTGAGATGGGCTTACAAAAATGTAATTAGATTCTAAACACTAGATCTTTACTCCAACTGTAAATTTTTGCAGGGCTTGAGATTATTCACATTAGTTCGAAAATGATTACATATATATTACAGAGAAAAATAACATGCAACTGAACTTTCTTTGAATTAAGCATTAAGGAAAACCAACAGCGACTGTAAAATCAACTGGCTACCATATAAAAAAATCACGAACATTGAAACAAGTCTTAAAAAGACGTATCTTCTTAATTTATTATATTTTTATATGTTTAGTTTCTCTACACTACTAGCAACTTTGATTCTTTATAATAATGTGCACCATCCCAGCCTGCCAAGAAATAGCCACAAAACGAACCTTTGTCATACGTTATGTAAATAATAAGCATTTTAAAGACGTGTAGTTTCTAAACGCGCAAAATAATTGTAAAACGTAGTTTTTATAGTGATTTTGTTCGTGTGTTTTTATAACAATTTGACGTTGGACAAGAAAACATTTTAACGTTCTGACACCTGCTCTTAAGTTAGAATGGTCGCACGATGCCTGGAGTCAACTCCTGAGGGAGTTTGACAGAGGGTGTGCTGAGCGGCACGATAGAGCATTTATTACTAGGTATGGATTATTTGTTTGTTTGTTTGGAGTTAAGCACAAAGCAACACAATGTACTATCTGCCCACCACGGGTATTGAATCCCTGGATTTTAGCGTTGTAATATTTGTTCATTAAAACTTTAAATAACTAGCACTTCTTATTTGATTATGTAAAATGTCATATTATCAATATACGCTGCAAAAAATCGCGACTCTTCAACTGCAAGCTTGTCTTATGATTTACAAAAGTTACTTTAAATGTACAATAATAATATTAGATGAAGTAACACGAAAATGAGAAAAATATCTACAAATGAATCACAACACAAAACATATTCTTTAGTGAATGTTATGTCTAGAGCATAGAAAAAACTTCAAATATTCGTAATTCGAGAGTCGCGGGTTCGAATCCCCGTCACACCAAACATGCTCACCCTTTTAGCCGTGGGGGCGTTATAATGTTAGGTTAATCCCATTATTCGATGGTAAAAGAGTAGCCCAAGAGTTAGCGGTGGGTGGTGATAACAAGCTGCCTTCCCTTTAATCTTACAGTGCTAAATTAGGGATGGCTAGCGCAGATAAATCTCATGTAGCTTTGCATGAAATTCAAAAGAGGCCAGTTATGAAATTTGTTTAAATTAACATTGTGTTAAGGTTTCTAACACATGCGCTCTGTTTAAACATGTAGCGAATAAGTGTTTAAATCTTATTCTTTAACAATTGGTATTTAGTAATTGTTCAGACAATCTGATAACATAAACAGCGTTGCAGTCACTTACATACCTGCCACATCCCAGTCATCCTGAGAAACCGTTTTACTGAGCAAAGTTTAATACGTTGTTTTGACTAGATATAGTGTTTTGTGTGGTTTTTCTTACAACAAAGCTACAACAGGCTATCTGCTGTGTCCACCGAGATGAATCGAACCCCTGATTTTAGCTTTGTAAATCCGAAGACTTACCGCTAACCCAGCAGGTGACGGATTCGATATAGAAGACATTTCGTGGTTAATGTAATAATATCAACTCTTCTTCGATTTCATTCAGATGTTTTAGAAATATAGTGGTACTTTTATTATAATATTGGTGAAATGAATGAAAATTTAATTTTTGGCTTACAAAAATTTAGAACTTTGTCATTGAGAACTATAAAAGTAAAACCCGTCCAAAATCAGTTATATTTAGAATAGGCCGTTGATTCGTTTCGTTAGTTATGCTTTTGAGCATTTTGTTTGTAGTTTTGTCTTCTTTTTTTTCGAGATTATTGACCGACCTGAAACGTACACTTTCAATATATTTCCTTGTAAACATCGCCACATGTTAAAGGTACATCTGGGTTTTACTTACAAGACATAAGTCACGTGATAACTAATGGCGAATTTGACAGAGGACGAAACGTTATGGTCATGTTGACAGCTGCTGTAGAAGGGTATATGAAACATATTAAGTCTTTTGCATTCCACTACCGATAAGTGATAAATATTAGCTTCAAATATTTCCTTTAGAATGTATTTCAGTGAACGAATATGTTGAAGTTCAGTGATTTCTTCCCCTCGAAGTTCGAAAGTTTAGACGAAGTGTGTTTTGATTATTTATCACAAAGAAGGAAGTTTCTCTTACTGTAATTCCATTATAGAACTAAAAGAATTGTCGTGATTTTGGAATGTTATGAGAATGTTAGCAGTAGTTCAAAGTCCATTCCTTGCTGATACACTTACGGGTTTATGTTTTGAGTCATATCTGTAACGAATTTATAGGTCTATAAATAACTGTTTTACTTGACAAAAATAGGATTACAGCGTAATTAATAAAACTTGTAGTAAGTTTGAGCTTTGACGTTAGTTTGTTATACTTTGCAGCTTTAAGATATAATTTAATCTATTCTAATACAATATTTTGATGTATTTTAATAATGTGGAATTGAAATAACTATCTATATAGAAAGTTAAACTTTAATTTTATACTTCTTCTATGATGAGAATCTTCGAACATACGACAGATATTATAAATCACTCTACGTAATGGAAAATCTTCGACTTTAATAAGTCATTAGGCAATGAATACAAGTATGATGATTTTGGGATGCTTAAAGATATTTGTAGAAATGAATTGACAAGAGTAGAAATGTACTTACATAATTTTCTCTGTTACAAAAAATACGCATTTTAGCGTACACAAACAGACCGATCTTAAATCTTTATTTTCAAATCAATCGACAAATATAAAACCTAGGTTTATTATCACGTTGTTTGCTAAATAAATGATATTCTTCATTTTCCAAAGACATTAAGTGTTAATATTTTCCGAAGACAAACGAAGAAAAGACCAACATTGATGATGAAAGGACTAACATCTATTTATTAATATTAACTTTCTTAAAAGGAACAACGACCTATGGTAATGGTATTGACATCGATTTATTAATATTAACTTTCTTAAAAGGAACAACCACCTATAGTAAAGAGATTAACATCGATTTATTAATATTAACTTTCTTAAAGGGAACAACCACCTATAGTAAAGACATTAACATCAATTTACTAATATTAACTTTCTTAAAAGGAACAATGACCTATAGTAATGGGATTTACATCGATTTATTAATATTAACTTTTTTAAAAGTAACTACCACCATTTATGGTAAAGGGATTGACAATTTATTTGTTAATATTAACTTTCTTAAAAGGAACACTACCCACTGATGGTAAATATATTATATAGGTTCTTTTCACTATACTAATGACTTGACTTAGCCTATTGGTTAGAACTCTTGACTCGTAATTTGAGGATTGTGAGTTCGAATTCCCGTCACTGAACATACTCGTGCCTTCAGCAGCGGAGACATTATAATGTAACAGTTGTTAAAATAATAGCCCAAGGATAAATGCTGGATGGTGTTGAATAGTTGCATTACATCTAGTCTGTCTAGTGCAAATAGTCGTTGCCTAGCTTTGTGTTAAATTAAAAAGAAACAAAGTAGAAAACACTATAATTACAATCTACACAAACTTATACTCATGAATCAACAGATGGAAGTAACCCAGTAGCTCAAATATTACAGTTATCCAGTCCTTCATAATTCATTTAAATAGTGTCAGTAATAACCATGATAAATACAAAAAAAGGGCAAATAATGTTTTTTTTATTTTTCTCATTCCGGGAGTGGAAGTGCATTTGAAGGTTTACGGTTTTCATCCTGTTATGGAAATAACGTGCTCCGCACTTTGAGGCTGTGAGGTTGCTTAAGAGAGATGATTAAATTATATTATTCGGTTAGTCAACAATAATCCAGAATTTGGCGGTGACTTTTGTTAGATAGCTCTTTTCTCTAAAGTTTTCAGTTCAAAATTAAGAACGGAGAGACACAAATAGCACTTTCGTTGCTTAGCGCAAAAATTCTTAACAAACAAACAAATAAATTAATTCACTATTTTATTCGGAAGGTAGATATGAAAAACTAAAAGAGACTAGGACTGTTTGATACCATGAAAGTATCAAATTTTTTATATTATTATACCATTTTTACAACATCTATGATAAAAATACACATTATTCAACGTGTGAAATGTGAATTAACAATAATAACTACGTTCTTCTTTTCGGAAGTAAAAGAATGATCTGAATTAAATGTCACAGAATGTTTAATTAATAATATTTCTTACTCACCAGAGGGTCGCTTATAAATTAAGATAATCACAAGAACAGTTATATCATTTTAGACCTTATGCTAAAAAATGTAAAAGATGCAGTTCACACTTCAACACAATTGTTATTATAATACAGTTCTTACTATTTCGCGACCAACTGCAAATGAAGTGATCATTTACACATGAATAAATGTTTCGTGATCACATTATGTACCTCTGTGTTATTTTTGTTTTCGGAAATTGCCAAAGATATGATAAATTATTATTGAAATGTTGCGTGATAGCGAACTATATGCAAAGAGATGTTCGCCACACTAATCTCAAACTATAAAATGCTCTAGTTCTGTATTGTTCTCTCATTTACAGACGCAATTATCTAAGGTATAATAACAAAACAATTATTCAATGAGGGCCTTAACACAGATATGTATCCTTTAACACGAGAAATTCTTAAATTTCTATAATTACCTAGGTATTGGTAACATGGGTGCGCCATGCGAATCTAATCAATATTCGTTTTTCTATATGTTTTTCTTGAATACGACGAGGTCCTAGTTGATTGATTGTAATCAAACCAAAGCACAAATTACAAGTATGAATTACTATTATATGAGAATGAAAAGTATGGTGAAATATAATAGGAAATCGTAATTTATACTCAGAGTAAATAATGCAGCTTTTTAATGTTACATCACTAGCGTGCTAGAAGTATAGTATTTAATGATGATCATTTCCACTATATTAAAAAAAACTATAATCGTGAGGACGGATCTTGTTTAAAATAAATTCGTATTCAAGCTGCTCATTAAGTCCTGTTTTTCTTTATACTGTATTTATTTTAATTATTTGTTTTATTTGGAGTTAAGCACAAAGCTACACAATGGACTAGCTGTGCTCTGCTTGGTTTCTAGTAGTGTGAGTTCGCAGATATACTGCTGTGCCATTATGGAGCAATTATTTTAACTATTTCGGTTCCAGTGAACTTCGGTAAGTAAACACAGATATTTTTCAAAATCTTCTGCACTGAATATGATGTTGATTAGAATATTTTCTAGTTATGTATTTACTGGGGACAAATAACCAAACGTCCGACCAAACTCAAAGTAAGTTTTTACTGTCCTTAAATACCAATTCGGTGAAATTATTTATATTTGAGAACGTTTTATTACAAAAATATACATGCTTTTAGTTGGCTGTCCTCCTTCTGGTCGGCATTTTAAAGATATTGATAGTTATGTTTGAACCTTAGGGGTCCTTGACCTGGCCGTTTTGGCTTATGTGTTGCATAATGTGCTGCTCAGCTAGGTTGAAAATGATTCTTATAGTTTTTTTATTTTTTAAACACTTTCTAGAATATTGACAGCTTCTAATAAGCTATTAACTCTTCTAACTTTTTTCCGTTTTTGTTATTACCAATAATTCGTCATGCTATTGTTCTTGTTTTATTGTTGTTCACTGACAAAACATTATGACCATAACAAGCATATGTTCTTGGAATGAGGTACAAGTCATATCGCTTCTGCATCTAAAGTTGGACGCTGCTTTTATGAGCTGGGCCATCAAGTGACGTTCTCAGTTTCTACTTCTTTTACCAGATGTCAAAGAACTTAATGCAAGAGATAACAGGCATTCCTAACAGGAAAACTTTGGTCCTCCATCTCTAGTTCCGTGGTCCTAACAGCAATGCAATAATTGGGTTCGTAAGGCATCTTGTCATCGATCAATCACAAACTATTCGAGAAGTAAACAATCCTCACGTGAGTTCTCTATGTATCTTCACTCGTATAGGACAATCACATTTACATTGATGTGATAGAAGTCTTTATCATTCCTGTACGGCTCTCTTATACTGTTCATATAGACGTATATCCTACATTTAAAATACGTTGTCATTTTATAACGACAAAAACACGTATTTCGTTGCAAGATTTCTTGACTCGAGTTTTTTATTTTGTTACAGGATATAATGCTGTCACAGTATCTTTTCTTTGGTTTCCTGGTGGAACAACGGTAAGTCTTCGAATTTAAAAGTCTAAAATCAGAAGTTCGATTCCCCGTGGGTAAACACAGTAGATAGCCTAATGTGGCTTTGCTATAAGGACACACACCTCACGTTCGACATATTTCAAATACTTTACGCCAATGGTATTGTTTTTTCATGTTATAATTTTTAATTAACAATTAATTAAGCTTTCTTTCTTTAAATTTCAGGATTTTTAATGATGATTTTTCTTTCTGAGTATTACAGTTGTTTACCTTGGACTAAAACAGTTTCAGACTGGAACTTGTATGAAGTTTGTTTTTCATGGTCGTGTGCGACCGAGTGATTATCGAACCCAGACAGTGCCTTCGAGAATTAACCTGTTTATTTTTTGTTGCCACAAAAATGCTTTCCGTGGTTTGGAACTGTGGGTATGATATAAAGGTGTAGCCAAATCCAACTATATGGGGAGACAAGAGTAGTCCAAGAGCTGTCAGCGGACGCTGTTATCTGTCTCTTTCTAGTCTATTAGTTCAAAAATAAGGATAGCAATGCGCAAACAGTCCTTTTACAAATTCACACAAAGATCCTTAAAGAGCAATAAAAGAAAATTACGTTTTTCTTCATTCAGGTTTTGCCATATTTTGACAAATACTAAAAAGTTAATGAGCTATCTGCTTTATAAAGCATACAAGAATTATATGGAACAGCAAAAGTGACTGGGTATAAGTTAGTCTATATAAATTCATATATATATATATATATGCCACTTTAACGTATATGAAAACATTAAAAAAACGTCTTTAGGACGCAGTGTAGTAATTAAACTTGTACGACAGCTTGCTATCGATCAATCACGAACTATTAAAGCACCAAACAACCCCATGGGATGAATATATTGGAGTGAAATAACACTACTTTTACTGCTAGAGGGCCGTTTCCAAATGAAAACTATTTATCTTTTGAAATAAAATGTACGCATTAACTCATCATAGTTTATTTTTTCTTAGCTCTTAAAGTTAATCAGGGAACTATAACTAACTTATTGGATAAAGTTTTAATCGCTCCCCTCGAAAATTGTCATGTGAAGGATTTATAGTGTCAAGTGCCAAGACTGACCACCAGTACGTAAAAAAGCAAAGATCTCTATCCTGTGATTTTGTGTAAGACCGAGGACAAAGAGTTGTAAATGATACAATTTAAGCAATCATTATCTATCTTATTTCAAAATTCTCATGTTCAGAGGCTAAGTATGTCATATCAAAATGATTTTGAAGCTGCAAATCACAACAGTCCATTTCTTCACCTTCGTTCATGCCTAATTCGTGACCATGCATCTTGATAATACCTCCATAATGTAGCTACCATTAAAAATGTCTGAGTTGTAATGTTGTCACGTCATAAGCACACCAGTTTTTCCTGCAAGATTTCCTAATCCATTTAACGTACGGGAACGTCAGTTCCCCAGCACCTGTTTCACACAAAAAATCTATATACCTTGTTTCCATTCTACAGCTGCTTGAGGTATATTCGACAGTTGAACAGATATGTATAGAAGGAACTTCTGTTCATGTGACTTGTATTGCTTTTTTAGACGGGGATCCTCTTTGATTATGTTGCATACTGTTGCTTTGGGTGTTTAGTTAGGTTTTATGACTTTTTTGTGTTTGTGGGTTCTCACCTGTTATAAGAAGTTGCACTTTGTTTACAACGGTTGGGTTACGACTTGTTACAGGTTTCTTTCAGGATCATTCTGGTGAGGCCGGCATGGCCAAGCGTGTTAAGGCGAGCGACTCGTAATCTGAGGGTCGCGTGTTCGCATCCCCGTCGCGCCAAACATGCTCGCCCTTTCAGCCGTGGGGGCGTTATAATGTGACGGTCAATCCCATTATTCGTTGGTAAAAGAGTAGCCCAAGAGTTGGTGGTGGGTGGTGATGACTAGCTGCCTTCCCTCTAGTCTTACACTGCTAAATTAGGGACGGCTAGCACAGATAGCCCTCGAGTAGCTTTGTGCGAAATTCAAAAAACAAACAAAAACAAACAATCATTCTGGTGTCCAAAGCTGATCCATATTCCTTTGTTTTCCAACGTCATTGAGTAAAAAGGACGTTCCTATCTTGGAAATTCTAAATCCATCATTTTATGAACTGAGTGTATGAATATTTTCTGTTAAAGAGGCTGTTTCATGCCCTTCCCGAAACCAATAACTTTTCAGTGCCTTCGTACAAGGCTAAATAATGTTAAAATGTAGTTCTGTCATATTGTGTTCCACAGATACTTTATAACTGCTGTGTTTGTCACGTGACATGCGGATTTACATATTCAAAATTGTTTTAATGTAACTTATTCATATCTTTGTATTCGTGATATAATTGTTCTTTAACTCTGTTTTGAGAAACAAATTACCGCTAGTGTTTTCTGGTTCAGTAAGGAAAGTCAGACAATATTGACAATGTAATGTCAATTGAAATCCTTTATGAATGTTTATTAGATGTTACATGTCAGTTAACAGACACTTCTCTTTTTTTATTGCGAATAATATGATGAAAACATTATCTTTCTTTTTTGCATCCAAGATTTACATCCAGACACTCAGATCTAGAATCTATAACGTATTTGAATGTTTAACAATAAGTGTTGCTGTAGTTTCTCAACATAAAAACAGTCGACAAATAAACTTTAATTATAAGTGCTTGATAAGGTTTAGTTTCCATCTTAACTCTCTCAACATGTGCATCATAACCTTTTAGTTTCCTCTAGCAGCGATATCTAATGGTCCAATGTTTTTGTTTTAGCATGAATCATTACCGCAAAGTAATAACATCAAATAATCTTCAGTCATTCTTTCACGGAACTCTTAAACTTTGACCATCCATATTTCGACTAATATTGTCAATTTTTCTTGTATCAAAGATTAATTCGAGAATATATCGCGTTTACAAGTTATGGAAACACAATGTTTATTTGAAGAAAGGCTTTGATTATTTGCTCATAAATTAGACATAAGATTTTTAACTCGAGCAGACACACACTGAAATGTTGTTCTAGCAAACTATTGACAAGGTAGAATACAATTTGCTCGGAATATATTTCAAGAGTGCTCTAAGATTATAAGCTATATCACACATATTTTTGTCAAGTATTTTAATGGCAATTTCTTGTACAATAGGACGCTTAGCAATAGAAAAGCTATAAAAAACACCAATTTTTTAATGACTCTTTATTTGCACAAGTCTGAACTAAACAAAAATATACTCTTTGGTTAACAAAATGTAATCCTAGTTACGAATTTTTAATTTAATGATAACAGAAATATATTCAATACGTTTTTGTTTTAAGCATATAGAGTTTCAATGTTTCTGAACAGTTTCGTAAATAATTTGCCAGTATAAGCCCACTTAATGTAGTTTATTAATGAAAATAGAGCCTCTAAAAATATAATTACAGAACTCTCTGTGTAATTCGGATACTTGTTTCTTCGGTCATCGCACATAATTATACTGCTGGTTAAGCAAGTTTTACTCCGTAAAAATATTTATGATATCTTTACAAACCTTTATGCTGATTGTGTTGTATGTAGTTAATATACTTGTTCTGGCATTAATTAAGCAGTTAAGCTCTTTCTCTCTTTTTTAAACATTTCAAAGACGAGAACAAATTTAAAGCATGCAGGTTCACATCATGTAAGTTTCAAGAAAGCATGTGTTGGATTTCTTTTTTGTGACTTTATGAGCAATCATAACATAAATCTCATAACAAAACCTCTTTTAGTCCGATTGCGGGTATGAACTGTTAATTAAGCATATTATTTTTGGACTTAAGATCATGCAGAAATGAAAATTATGATAGCAGGATAACGTATTTTATCAAGTGAGCTTAGTACTCCCATGCCAGAATTAAAACCCGCAGAAAATATATCATTTGCTGGAAAATTAAGATGACTTGCAAAACTAGAAAGGAATTATAATCTTGATTATTTGGGACTCAAAGGTTCTTATTACAGGATAAATTTCTGTATGTAAATCCACATCATATTAATACAAATATGGAATTTTGTATACAGACTGCTAAAGGGTAAAAATTAAAACTGAATTAACTATAGTAGCAAATACTAATCACGTTATTCCTTGTCTTTCTTTCACACGTTTGTAACTATTTCATATCTGGAAACAAGAACAGAAAAAGCAACAACATAATTTCTGGAACAAATCTTACTCAATAAGAGTACTGGGTCTTTTGATTATTGTATAAGTTTGTTGTTAAGCACAAAACTACACAAGGGGACTATCTATACTGTGGTTATCACACATATCGAAATCAGGTTATAAGTGTCATAAGCCTTCAGATTTACTGTTGAGCTAGTATATAAACTAACAATGATAGTGCAGTCTTGTCATCAAAACGGTTATAACAAATGCAGATCATTTTACATAGTGTGAATTTTCATATAATAACCTCGTTTTGTCGTTTCACATCTAAGTAAAAGTGTTTCTATAAATAAGAGAAAATATGAATATGGTTATGAAATATGATGGATTATCTCTTAATTAAAAACAAACCAAACAGCTTAAATAAATCACGGGATTATTTTTTTCTCAATTGAAAATTATTACTTCTAATTAACGTATCTAAATATATTTTTGTGGATGTTGTTGTTGTTGTTTTGAATTAAGCACAAAGCTACACAGTGGACAATGTGCTCTGCCCACCAGGGGTATCAAAACCCGGATTTTAGCATTGTAAGTCCGCAGACATAGCGCTGAGTCACTGGGGGGCATTTTTGTGGAATATAGGTCTATTTAAGTAAGAAAGTCTTTGTTGTTTGTTTTTCGAATTTCGTGCAAAGTTACAACAGGGCTATTGCGCTAGCCGTTCCTAATTTAGCAGTGTAAAACTAGAGGGAAGGCACATAGTCATCACCACCCACCGCCTCCTCTTGGGCTACTCTTTTACCAATGAATAGTGGGATTGACCGTAACGTTATAACGCCCCCACGGCTGAAAGGGCGAGCATGTTTGGTGTGATGGGGATTCGAACCAGCCACCTTCAGATTACGAGTCGAACGCCTTAACCCACCTGGCCATAAGAAAGTCAAAATATGTACGAAAATATGTACAATACGTGGTTAAGGTACAGTTTAGCTATACGAACTACTGTCAGTTCATTAAGGTAAATTTAAGATCACTTTAAAATATACTATTTTTTTAGATACCAGCAACTAAACAAGGTACATTTAGAATCTCTCTCATATTTATTACAAACAACATTGGCGAATTAACAAGGTAGACGTAAAGTCTTTCAAGTGCATCACTTAAGAAAATTAAGACTCAACAAGATAACTTTAATACCTGTAGTTCTTTTTTGAGCCATTTAAATTTTGAGAAAACTGAAATTTAATTATTTTACATATTGAGTAACAACAGACTAAGAAGAGACTCCCTCTTTAGTGCAAACATATTCATTTTTACGTTGAGTTATTGAATACGATAAATTTAATGCTTTCTTGAGGTATAAGAGAGTTATAATTATTGTATTGAGGGAATGTATAAAATAAGGTTAAGAATTATTTGGGGTACGCAATTGCATAATAGGACTTTCACATTGTAATCAACGACTGATAAAGGTAAGAGCAGATTTAATATTTAACTTAAGGATGTTTTGTGTCATGGATGAACCACTTTACACAGCAAAAGACTGAACATGTCTCATTTGAACTTACTTTATGACCAAACACAACTCAACGCGATGAAAATGTCGCTCAAAGTAAAATTTAATAAATTAAAATGATCTGTACATGGAACCTTAAGAGACTAAAACGACCAAACAATGCTGGCCTGACGTGCTTAGGGGCTAATAGTACCGAACTGTGAACCGTAAGTCCATGTTCGCGTCCCGTTGCAGCAAAACTGCAATTGGTACTTTGAGGTCTTTAGTATGTTTATAAGGGTGACAGTCAAATTCCATTATTCGATTAGAGTGACTCAACAGTTAGTGCTGTTGAATAGCTAATTAATTTTTCTTTAGCCCATCAGTAAAAAATGACGGTTGTCTTCAGAGATAACTCTTTTGTAGTTTTACGCGCATCTCTGAAACAAACAAAATGACATTTATAAATTGGTGTATTTGTGAGCACATATAAAGGCATTGATTGTTTGTTATTCAATGCAAACATAAAAACAATTGCAGTTTACAATATAATTTTCAAATTTAACATTTTTCTATATAATTATAAGGAAATACTTCTAAGCAAGCTAATCTTTAGGCCTGGCATGGCCAAGCGCGTAAGGTGTGCGACTCGTAATCCGAGGGTTGCGGGTTCGAGCCCGCGTCGCGCTAAACATGCTCGCCCTCCCAGCCGTGGGGGCGTTATAATGTGACGGTCAATCCCACTATTCGTTGGTACAAGAGTAGCCCAAGAGTTGGCGGTGGGTGGTGATGACTAGCTACCTTCCTTCTAGTCTTACACTACTAAATTAGGGACGGCTCGGTGCAGCGGGCTAACAACCTACTCACTTAAATATCTGTTGAAGAATCCGCAAGCGATTGTGGCCGTATGTTTCTTAATGGAATCTAATGGTGATAGTTAACTAAGCTAATCTTTATAAAACAATAAATATTTTTATAAACATATAAATAACAATGAGAGAAATAAAACTTTCTTATTAGTCAAGATAAACAGTAAAAAAAGTTCCAGTTAAAATATGAATTGCACAATATCCAGTAACTGATATTCTACCAACTTACATAACTTTTAGCTCGAAAAACAGATTATTAGTACCATTGCTTTATTACTGGCCTAATGTGAGCGAAATTTCGCTCATATTTTGTTCAGGCGTATTTTCGTTGAAACTATATTGACTATTTATAAACATACCTGTAATTCTGTGAAGTGTCATATTTTTTTATTTTCTGATATCATTGTATCAGTAAGTTGGCAGTAGTTAAATTTAAAGTTGATACAAATATCTACTGTACTATTAATAATCTATTGAAGTAGGATATTCAACAGGTAGCACTTGCTCAGAACAGGGACCCGTTGCAGTTTCGAAGGTCTGATAAGGAATAACGTTGTACATTTGGGCGACACGAAAAGATAATCTGATGTTCGTTTTTAATGTAGGCGTGGCAATAGGATTTTTATAGCTGAGCGCGTTTCGTATTATGAAATAATTGTATATGAACTGTAACGGATTTACCGTTATACGTTTATTTTAATACCTACGCTTGTTTCAGTATAGTTTTCCTTATTGCATGTGACGTATATTGTTGGATGTGTAATGCATAAGCCCCGCCTGTTCTCTAACTTTTCAGAAGATTCTTGAGAATAATCATCACCTATATTTGTTTTATGAAAATGCTAGTACGTTTTTAATCAGAAACTTACAAAATTAGACCAGGAACGTTTATAGATTTCGAACATTACAAACCGTTAAGCTTCAGTAAATTACTTCGGACGTTATCGTTTCTACGAGGACACAATAAATATCTTCCTCGGTAAAAAGTGAGTTTGTAACCGGTGTGAGCCAACCAAGCTAGCTAGCTTAGGCAAGGTGTGACAATGTCAACTCAGAATTAATTTGTTCGTCGTGGACAGAATATAAGAAGCAATAAGAAGTTAAGTTTGTAATTTTTTAAATAAAAACCATTATTTGTAATAACTATTAGTAATAACCATTATTTTAAATTGTATTCTTTTCTCTGTACATTAAGATATATTTGTGCTACAAAAAGAAAGTTATTTGTATCAATATTGTTGACAAATATCACAAATTTGACACATATTAACATTTAATTAACTTTTAAGTTAAAATTAAACTTTCTAGCTATTTAAATCTTAATACCTAGTATACGTAATATAATACATCGAAGACTCGTTCGTGATAAATTATAATACGTATCAGAATTCACATAAAATCGAATGATATAATTTTTCATTTTGATTATGCAGAAATATTCTAATTCAATACTGAAGGTAATGAGTATTACAACACCCCTAAGATAAAAATGACGTTAAACACTTGTGAATGTTTTCACTGACAGCTCGTCAAACAAGTGGAAGAAATTTGATTCTGAAAATGATTACGTCACCTCAGACAACCTAATCATTAATTTAGTGCAACATGCAACAAAGAAACGAAAAGATCGTTTGTTGCAAATTTCCTAATTCGTTGAATCTGCGACTCATGTAATACTTGCCATGACAAAAACGAATCATCTTGACTCTCAGGGGTTGGGCTTTATTATTCCCTTACTCCATGAAGAGGGTCGTGAACTCGTGATTTTAAGGCGACCTTCATGCACGAATATTTGTGAGCATGCAAGAAACCTTTCGGTCATTTGTTTGGTTTGTCCGGGGTTGTGAAGGGCACATGTACTGATGTGGATCTGTACAAGAGAAGACTGCCATTAGTAAATGTGATCAGTCAAGTGTAGGGGGCACCGCGGGGTTTATTTTATTAGAAATCACTTGCCTGACAACTATACCTATCGAAGCGTATTCGTTTCATTGACGCGAGACATGAAAATATAATCTTGTCATCTCGATTTGTTTTCCTCTCAGTCATTCTGGTTTTCTTGGATTCTATCTTTTCCATAAGTTGAGTGATATATAATACATAATCGCCTCATGTACAATAATGTTACTTTGTCGACAGGACTGAAGTTATAATCATCTGGATTATCATTCACCATATAGCAAGGATAAGAGGGAAAATGCCCCTATTTCCAAATGACTTACCTTAGAGTCAGAACTATGCTTAAATCAATCAGTAGTTAGGTAAACCTCACACCCGATGGTAAAGTTATAGTAAAGAAATAAACAAAAAATGTTCAAAAGAGTTTATGAACATACAGGTTTTAATGTTTAAATGGAACTAAAGGTATGCTTGTTTTCTTTCTTTCTCTCTATATAGTCTTAATTTAAAGCTTAATGTAATAAATGGAAGAACAACGTCAAAGGAACCGAAGTAATATTATTCTCGCACGTTTAAATTTAAATTAAAATTTTTAAAGCTCCAGTTTGTTTTATAGTGTTCTCGTAAAGCTGTGTAATGACTACCTGTCTGTAACCGTCTTTACTTTTGAACTGATAGAGTAGGTGTTAAGAAATGAAAATGTCTTGGGGTCGAGTTTCAACGTGTCACAGTTGTATTTAAGGTTTACGCTGTTTTTTGATGACAAATAGCATTCGTGCTGATTGTTTTGTCCATGTGTGTCTCTGCGTGGCCAAATTGTTTATGAAACAAGGCTGTGAATCCTTTATAAGAATAAGATTCAAATTCCACTATTTCGTCAGATAAGTTTAGCCCAGAATTGGCGGTGGATGTTGTTGACAAGTTGCCTATCTTGTTCAAACGTAGGTGTTGCTATACGTAGATATCAATTGCGTGTGTTCGCGTAAAATTCTGAAAACAACAGCAACAACGATTCTTAATATAAGGTTATTAAGAATGTCATTGTATATAACCGTCATAATATGTTAGTCTTATTGTAAAGAAATTATATTAATGAGTATACAAAATATCTTACTTATATATTTCAAAACCCGCCACATCTTTAAATATCTGATCTTAGAGTAACATTGTATTGATATGATGTGCTTAGAGATTTGCCAGCTAGTTATTTGAAATTTAAAGTTTAACCACAAATCCTTATTTAACATCACTTTCATTACTCTCTCTCTTTCTCTTTTTATTAGCTGCAAATATATTGTAAAACTATTAAATGAATGAAGAGAGAAATCATAAATATATAACTAGAGAGGCAAACAAACATGCACTGATCACAGACGGACCTACAAGAAACGAGAGTGGGGGATTTACAAAACTATAAACATTGAAAAGTACAAATTTAGGAAGGCAAACAGATGGGGTTAGTAGAAAAGAAGACACTTCAGAAGTTTCGTTGAAAATACATACCTCTAAGCGACGTTCCCCATCATCAACAGACATTCATTTCCTAAAGGAAAAGAAATGGTCCAAAGTGTCCAGCAGACTAAAGAGGGAGAGTGGTTGCTGACCATCAAGTCAAGCCCAGGAGGACAAGCTATCTGTCACAGCCAGAAGACGAACTATTATCATTTGTCAAACTCCGGGGGGCCAAGGCTGTGATAGACCAGATCTGCTGGTTTGTTCTAAAGACTTAAAGCCACATATTTCAGCGCTTATGAAAATGATTAATGAGTGTCCTAAGTCACAGACGTGTGAATTCAATAGCTAGTTGAAAATTATCGAGGTAGAACTGAATTGTGCCGTGAGAACTGTTGAACCACGGTGTATACACAAAACAGAATGTTATGGATAATTCATCAGACAGTATTCATTTGAAGTGATTGTTTGAAACACTTATTAACTGTTTGAAAACTTTAACTCGTCCCCGTAGCGATCTCAAATAGATCATTCAAAACTACTATTACTTTCATTCTTCACGCATACTGTTAGTTGACTTTTAAATACTCAGAACGATATTTGTCTGGTAAAATATTTCCATTAAATTTTCCTTGTTACTCTTTTTTATTATAAATTTAGCTGTAGTAAAGGTGTGAAAGTAAGAGGAGTGTCTTCTTGCCTTCTTAACTATAACGCCCTCCAGTGGCACAGCGGATGACTGTGGGCTTACATCGCTAGAAACCAGGTTTTGACACCTGTGATGGGATGAGCACAGATAGCCCTTTATGTAGCTTTGTGCTTAATTTCAAACAAACAAACAAATCTTAACTGTCACACCACTATCGATGTCGACACGTGTCTTGCTGGTGTAAGGCTTACTTAACATTTGAAACTCTGACATAAATATAAAAATATACTTTTAATGCAACTTAAAGCTGACAGCTGCTGATTCAGCTGCATTTTATATGATATTGCTAATTAATTCCTTGCATCGCTTACGAATGCGCGATTCCTTCACGTGAAAACGGCCATCATGACCCCAAAAGTGATCGATATGGCAGGCGTCCCTCAAACTTCATCCGGCTGTCAGAGTTATGTGTATAGTATACTATCTCGTGAGGCCATTTACATGGACCCGGTCTACTACTGAACACCTCGGGCAGAACCCCATTCTCCATAATTCAGTCAGTGTTCGCTGCTTCGTGCAAGTAGACACTGGACCATCAATCACTATACGGAAAGCTGCATTAATTAGGCTTAAACTGCCACAGTGGGACGTGGAATTAGACAGACCCTACAAGGACTTACATAGAATTACAGCATACAAGATACAAAGGCTGAAATATATATCATTCTTTTTTTTTTCAACAGTAAAAATACGTCAAAAGAAATGCCAAAACACAAATAAAGTGCTTGCCTCATATTCCTAACATAATTTTTCTATGAAATATGTAAATACCAGAAAAAAAAACGAAATGCTTTCGGAATGATAAACTGTTATTTCTTACAAGTTATAATCCAGTATAAACATGATTAAGATACAAATTAGTATTAAAAGCTTGTAATGGAAAGAGTTCGCTTAGGAAGACCATAACAATGTTTTAAAACGCCTATAACTAACTGTACAGCTGACTTTTCACGGAAACCGGGTATCGATACCCGCGGTGGGAAGAGTACGGATAGTCCATTGTGTAGCTTTCTGCTTCATTACAAACAAGAAAAACATCTCACGAATTTTTTTTCCACATAAATGCACTGTAATTATGCATTAAAATGTAATTTCATTTTTTTTTTAATTTGTTTGTTTGCTTGATTATATTTAAGTATAAAGCTCACAATGAGCTATCTATACTGTTTCCACCATGGGTATTGAAACCTGGCTTCTAGCACTGGTGGGCTTATTTTTGAATAATAAATGCTTTAACTACTTTTTGTTTTCTTCTGTGAAGTTATCATGGATTTCTTCTCAATATTTGTATTGGAATTGGATTTTAAACTTGAATGGTAATTAACACACATATGTTGGTGGATATAAATGTGTATTGTAAATCTATAGCTGTCACATTCCTCTGAAAAATCATGCACATTTTGTCGTACCGTATGCAAGTGACTGTCAACAGGGCAAACATTTTAATATTTGAAAATCTAATAATGTTTCAACGGGATCTGAGCATTTAGGTAAGTCTCATCACACCATCTTTCAACACTTACGAACTTATTTAATCACATCAGGATTATTTGATTAAAGGTTATGATATTTGCATGTTTCTTCCGTGATCTACAACTGCTTCATCCTTGGGGTAATGTCTTAAAGTCTCTCTAACTTTGGCCAGTATCGGGATTGAAAGCAGAACTTATATGTCCCTGAGCGCATGAATTTTCTCAAAATATTTTAAGATGAAGAAAACTTACACTCATTCCATATTGTTTTATTCGAATTTTTACTTGGTTGCTTGTTGAAGATAAAACTTCACTGAGAAGTTCAAATTGGTAAGGAAAAGAGATTGCCCGAAGATTGAAGGAGAACATTGACCTGTGCATGTCATATGTACCTTAACATATTATTATTTGATGAAGAGCTGAACACTACACAATATTAGGTCAGTAAAAGTAATTTTACTATTTATAATTTGAAGAATGTGAGGGAAGGTGATTTTACTATTTCCAATTTGAAGACAAAATTTGCTATTCTAATGCAATCCTATGGGATTGAGTATCATACAATTATAGATACATGAACTAATATAAAGTAACGACTAAGGTGGATGATGGAAAGTATATTGAGTGAAATAATGGTTTCTTGCTTATGTTTGTTTTTCATCAAGATATGCCAAGCACAGATTGACAAAAAACAAAACTTATGATGGGATGAATCATCAACATACGAGTAATCTGCCCACCATTACGATCAATGATTCGAGTGATGAATAGCCGTCAGCCGTTGAATAGAGTAGCTAGTGATTTGTCATCAATCACGTGTCTCCACCCCTTTGGTCGTGTAGCTCCTCAAAACGAAACGTTATATCACACACATGAAGCAAGTGAATGCCCAGATGTGAGCACACTCTCACTGAGAGAGACCATCATGCATTCTTTGCATTTGTGAACACGGTTCTCAAATAACCAATATCAAAGATTAATTAGACATAGACGACTAACAAGGGCGTAGCAGACCGACTCTTAATGTCCAAAAAATGTTATAACGGATTGATAGATAAATAGGCAGACAGACAGGTAGATAAGTATGTAGAATATGGCGAAAGTTTGATTAGTTAAAAGCATTTGATAGGTTGCCAAAGAATAGTGTCAAATCTCACCCAATCTAAGTTCTGAAACATTCGAGTAGGTAGATTGTATTTCAACAAGTATCAGTTATGAACGATAAATACATGTGAAATTAGCTATGCTCTATGTTAAGCTTTACCAAGCGAAATTCAATGTTTACCTCGGTAATCCAAACCGAAAATGAAGTCTTGTATACTTAGTAGTAGATCACCTCAATTTTGTTAAACAAACACAAAACAATTATCACGATTGGTTACATTTTTTATACAGCTTACTTAAAACGGCACCTGTTGTAATTGGGAAGAATATTAAAAATAGATTCTACTGTTTTGTTAAAGAATTTCGTATTTGATGGTTTGGATTTAAAAAAATATCCCCGAAAGTAAAGCGTTAGATTAATAATTTTTCTTAATTCACAAATCTCACGCTTTATGAACAGTGTGTTTGTTTAAGTTTTGCCCAGTTTACGCTTTAACAAACCATATTCTAAATTAATAGGCGATTTGTGCTTTACTACTAGAAGATGCCTGAACTACAAAGGTAAATCACCTGTATAAAGGAGGGACAAAAAGTGGGTATATCAGAATTTGCTTTGTTTGTTTGCTGTTAAGTACGAAGCTACACTATGGATTAACTGTTCTCTGTTCATCTTAACTACCAAAACCTAATTTTTAGCTCTTAGACTAATCGTTGAGTTAATATAGGCATGGATATGGTTTGTTTGTTTTGAATTTCGGGCAAAGCTACCCAAGGGCTATCCGCGCTAGCCGTCTCATCAAATATGTTCGTCCTTTCAGCCGTGGATGCGTTATAATGTGACGGTACGTCTCACTATTCGTTGTAAAAGAGTAGCCCAAGAGTTGTCGGTGGGTGGTGATGACTAGCTGCCTTCCCTCTAGTTTTACGCTGCTAAATTAGGGCCGGTTAGTGCAGATAGCTCTCGTATAGTTTTGCGCGAAATCCAAAAAAACAAACAAAAGATGTCTGTATTAAATATGTCATTCTATCGTTGGTAACTTAAGTCTTGAATAGACGTCGTTTATGTGAAATAAATTTATTTTGGAATTAAAATCCTTATCCAAACACATATATATGTGTGTATGTATATATATACAAAAATCAAAATTGTAGATAGACAACTTCAGAATAGGAATAACAAGAATGACCACATGCAGACTGAAACGTTATATATTTGTGCCATGCTCATAATTAGAGTGAGTGTAACCATAACAACTGAACTGATCGTGGCCTATTTAAACTGAATAATGAATGCAGGAAAATCGTTTATCAAAGGCAGGTGAAACTACTGAGGCGAGAAGAATCACAGGAAGTTCTTCGGTTTCATTCTAAAAAGCCTCACGTATACCTGAAAATTATCAAATAATAGAGAACGTTAGGGGAAACGGAGGGTGTTCAATAGTTGTATTAAAGTTTGTTGGTTTTTACTTTATGAAGTTCTCATAATTAATATCTCAACTTTAAGAAATATTTTCCTTTGTCTTGTTAAAAAAATTATATTGGTATTATAAGAAACTAATAGAAGCCATCGTTAACGGACGTCAACAAATACATTGCTAATGTCACTTATGTGTGCAAAAAGTAACAATTAAATTAAAATATTTTCAAGGAGTGGCAAGAAAAACTTATATTATTTTGCAGTGTATTATTTAGTTACTACTTGATCCGCTAGAGCTCGTTAAGAAGTGAATTTTTAACTTTGTAAAATATTTATACTTTCATGTGGAGAAACCTTCAGTGTGTTGGTAAGCTAGCGTTATGCTGATATTGTTTCACTTTTATTTTTTTAGTGTTTCATATGTCGAAACAAGAGAACATTCTAGGTCTTAGTACGCCCCTTTTTAAAGCAATGTTGATTCCTGTGTTTATTTACATATCATGAAATATTTGATTTTAGTTATTATTGAAATATTATAACATTTAAAACTGATTTCAAGAAATATTTTATATGTATAACAGAATACCATTAGGACTGCTTAACTTTGCAACGTTTTAGTAAATATTTACATATCTGAAGTAGAAATCTTCAGATAATATTCATGAAAATATCCTTGAAATTTGCACTTGTTTACCTTCATTTTAGTTTTAACTTCGCTGTTGCTGATTTTAAGATATGAGTTGTTATTTGGAGATTTAATATACTAACCTGTTGTTTTCAGTTAAAGAGTTTTGTGTATATTACTACCAAAAAAACAAATTTAATTAAACGTTATAGAGTAAACTTTAAACGTTAAGAAAAAAATATTTAATTATACATGACTATTACATAAAAACTACTGTATAATTTATATACTATAGGATAGACGTGTTAAAAGCCACTGAAAGTGCACATATGGAAATCTAGTGACGTCTCAATACAAAATCTTTGAGTTGGGCTGCAAGATGCTACAAACTGCGCTTTGTATTATAACGGATTCACTATTATATATTTATTCTAATGGCAACGTTTGTGCAAGTTAAATTTGTATTTATAAATGCATGTAACTTATGTTGTTAAATGTGTACTACGAAATTCTCGCCTTTTCCCTAAATGTATAAAAAATTTTCGAGCGTAAGAATCAACAATGTACGATGTGCGTATGTAAATGTCAGAGTTGTTGCTAACTAAACTTTCAAGAACCTTACCCTAAAGTTTATAAATAGGCGCAGCAAGAAACAATTTTATATTCTTGACTTGCTATGGTTAACATACTACAAACCTAAGAAGTTATAGCTTTAACGCTTATCAATCTGGAAACTACAGATATTTGACCAGGAACGTTTATAGATTCCGAACATTATAAACCGTTTAACTTCAGTTAATTAAATTTGGACGTTAGTACTTTTATGAAGACATAAGATATTTTCGTGAGTGAAAAACTTACGTGTGCTCAGTGAAGCAGCTATCTATTCAGCTGTTAAGCGAACTGTAGCGATATCAACTTGAAATTCATTCGCTTATCGTGAGCAGTTGATAAAATATTCAGTCCCAGATCAGAGAAAGTACTCAGTATTGTTTGTAAGTTTGTAAAACTTTTGCATATACATCATTATTTCTAATAACCATTATTATAAATTTTATTGTTATTTGTATATTAAATTATATATTTCCCGCTGGTACAGCGACAATTCTACGGATTTACAACGCAAAAATTGGGGTTCGGTTCCCCTTGGTGGACTCTGCAAATAACCCAATGTGGCTTTGCTGTAAGAAAACACAAACATACATTAATGGCCTGTTGTGGCCAGGTGAGTTAAGGCGTTCGACTCGTAATCTGAGGGTCGAGGATTCGAATTCCCGTCGCACCAAACATGCTCGCCCTATCAGCCGTGAAGGCATTATAATATGACGGTCAATCCTATTATTTGTTGATAAAAAGGAGCCTAAGAGTTGGCGGGGGGTGGTGATGACTAGCTGCCTTCCCTCTAGTCTTACACTGCTAAATTAGGGACGGCAAGCGCAGATAGCTCTTGAGTAGCTTTGCGCGAAATTCAAATCAAACCACACACATTAAAATATATTTGTGTTAAGAAAGACGATTGTGTGTATCAATCTTGTTGGAAAATATGAATTTAATATAGATAGACATTTATTTAACTTCTAAATCTAAATTACAATTTAATTCTGTTTCAAGCTATTCGGAAGCGTAATACGTAACATAACAAGTCTTAGACTCGTCCGAAATAAATTATATTATATAACAATATGCTTATTAGTTATTCTTATAATTGATATTCAAAATAGGGGGAGATAATTTTGAAATACCTGGTACGATGACACTTAAATATTTTAAAGTACATGTTTTGATATTGTAATCAAATGATTTATCGTCTTTGTAAAATAGATTTAACTCTATTATGAGTAATAGCTCTTCCTTGATGTAAAGTACTAGATGGCGCCACATAGCATTTATATATCTAAAAATTTGACTAAATTTTATACACAATAATTTTAAAGCTCTTATTTAAAATAAGTTAATTTTAATTTCATAAACGATGCTAAGTTTTCAGTCAGTATTGTTTGAAACAAATAATTACTTTCTCTAACTTTTCACGCATAGCAACTGCGTATATACTTTAAATTAAAACAAATTTTAATCATAATTTTCAAACAGTATTTTATATATCTTTGTATTATATTACATCACGATAAAAAGTGTGATTATAATATAACCACAGGATATCTATGATTAAAAAACAAAAAAACATTAAAATTTAAGATAAAGCGAGACGTATTGACATAAAGTATTTTAAATTAATATTTAAATCTCCCGACGAACTAGCTATTATTGATAACGTAAAGTGAAATAAAGAAACATTAATTGATTAGAAAATTAAAATAAGAATGTTGAGTAAGAATAATTTTAAAATACACTGTAAAAATTAATAACATTTTTTTTACTATTTTCTGTTTTGGGATTGTGGTAAGTTTCTGGATTTACAACTCAAGAATGGGGTACTCGATTCCCCATGGTAGACAGGGTTTAATTGACCTGTTACGTAACTCTACAATAATAAAGTAAAAGCAGTATCTTCCTCGTTAAAGCCATTATTCTTAAGAAGAAAAAAAACTGATGCAATTATTTTACGTTCTGAAACAAAAGAATGAAATTCACATTATCTGGATTAGGCTGAAATACGTTCATTTACTGTTACGAACAACAAACAGGTGTCAGAACACATACCTCAACGAAATAGTATTTGAAAAGGCTAAAAACATGAAACTAAGTAACGTTTCATGGTATAAAATATATAATAGAGTCCAAATTTATTTATCATTAACAGAAGAATGTTGTGTGTTTTAATATGCTTTATTTCGACTTTTTCCTATTTCAGTTAAATATACATTAATTTTGTTGCAATTATACGATATATCTATGTATATATTTAATATATCAAATGTTTATCGGGTTTATACGTTTCTTATTAATATATTGTAACATAGAAAGATCAAAACGTTACTGGTTATATAATTAAATGTGACTTCGACCTACAGCTAGTGCTGTGATGTTCCCTAACCTTACATACGTGAATGCATTTTTCAACATTCTCCAATTGTAAACATTCAGTGTTACACTTTAAACATTGCACAAGGATTTTACATGTATTTCATAAACTGAAACTAGTTATGCAGGACAGGTTAATTTAAAAAAAATGTAATCATCATTTTAAACATAGTTGAAATTGTAGTGGTTCGTTGAATAAATTAACATTTAAGTCCGTTGCTTAATTAATCTAACATATTCTATGTGTGAATAAATGTCAAATAAGATACCTAAAAGTTTAGACCTGAAATTAGATGAAACCAGCGCGTTTGAGTTCACGAGTTTTGTTAAATTATTTTACAGTTAACAACAGTTTAAATAATTGACAACCTGGTCAATTTTAACATAATATAAAAACGGTAGAATGTGCTTTCACAGATAGTTTTACCTTTTTCCATATTTTTGAGAAGTAACATTGTTACGTATTACGATTTATCCCGGACGAACCTCAGTTTATTATGCTACGCATTACAACTTGAAATAGCCTGAAAATGAGCTAAATGATAATTTAAACTTAGAAGTTAATTAAATGTTGATATTTATCAAATTTATTTGCCAACATAATTGACACACACAGTTTTTTTTCCATTTTTAATATAATTTACAATAGTTGTTATTACAAATACAAATGATGGTTTAAATATAAAGATTTTACAAACTTATAAACAATATTGAGCCTTTTATCTGATCCGGAATTTCCTTGATATCCTGTCGAATGTTAATAATGAGTGAATCAATTTCGAGTTGATATCGGTACAGTTCACTTAACGGAGAGCTAGCTAGCTCTTTCCTGATCACACGTGAGGTTTTCGCAGCTAATTATATAACATGTTTGTAAAAATGCTAACTCCAATGTTAATCCGCTATAGTTAAACGGTTTGTGATGTTCGAAATCTATAAACGTTTCTGGTCGATATATGAAGTATCCGATTGATAAGCGTTAATCACAGGTATAGCTTCCGAAGTTTGTGGTATACTAAGATAACAAACCAACCGCGTCTTGAGTTGGTTACTTTTTATCAATGTTAGGCTATATTCTAGTAACTTCAGCTAAATAAAAACAAAAGTGGCATTTACTTGCATATATACATTGTTGATTCTTACACTCGAGGAATAGACTGAAATTTTGCAATACAGACTTAACGGCGTAACTTACATACCTTTCTAAATATATATTTAACTGAAACAAATATCGATATGAAAATAAATATATAATTATAAATCCGTCAAAACATTTCTTAGGTAAGTTAAAAAATTTAAATCACTGTTTTCAGTTTAAAACAAAAACGGGTCTCAGAGCAAAATATAAACCAAAATGAGGAGTGCACTAAATATGTTAGAAAACATAGTAAAAGGATGAAACGAGTAATAATACTTACGGTTGAAGCCGTTTTGTGTTCATCCATAATTATTGAATAATTCAGTTATAAATTTGTGTAATAAAGATATTAAAACTTGGTCTTAACAACTATGGCCGTGAGCAGGAATTTAAATTTGACTGCTGCTTGATGAGTGAAACATACTCATGAACTGGTATGCACCGTATAAACAGAAGCTCACATATCATATGCGTAGAAATAAACAGCACTAAACTCACCAAAAGTACTTAGTCTGCATACATAGTTATTGGGGATCGGGGCCCTGATTGCTCTTTTGTGTACACCTCTGATAAAAGTTGTATATCAAAATGTATCAGTATGTGAAGTTGTAAAACACTAAACTAAAATGTATAGTTTTTAAACATAAATTTTAGAAAAATGTTCTGCATACGAAATGCCTTGTAGACGTTCTAGAATTAACTTATATAGGCTTTTAGTTTAATAACGCGTACAAGCTTTACAAATGTTAATATATATTTTGGTTTTCATGAAACATTGAAACAGCTTTTGCTGAATAATTGTATATATTTGCTGGTTCATAAAGACAGAACACGTGACAAGCTGCTTTTGAACACGATCACGTGCTTAATGATTTAAAATTTTATTTTAAGTTTCTGTGATATCGCTCAAACAGGGAAACTACGTAAAACTGTAAATCATTCGTATAAAATGATTTGATATATAAACTCTTATTTTGAGATACAGAAGGAAGGTTTCGTAATTCATAAAAAGTTAATTTTCTAGCTCTCTTCCACCTACTAATGTAAGTATAACTTAGGCGTACATGTCTGTTTTCTTAGCGCAAAGCTACACAATTTGGTGTTTGCGCTCTGTTCATTCGAGAAATCGAACCCTAGATGTTTAGAGTTATAAGTACATAAATGTATCGTTCATCCGCTGGAGACAGTATCACTTGAATCATATATATGTCTATATACATTTTATGACCTATGAGTGGGCTGAACGATAGCTCTAAGATTAGGGTGGCAAGTGGATCAAACAATACTGCCACGATTAACGTGACAAGTGATTTAAGCAATATTACTGTTAGATAGGGGAGTTCAAGTGAATTAAACAATATTACTGTTAGATAGGGGAGGCAAGTGTATCAAACAATATTACTGTTAGATAGGGGAGGCAAGTGTATTTAAAATAAAAATAGAATTGAAGTGGTGATGTAAATAGATATATGATGAGCTTTTTTGGCATATTCAATTGCAAAGAACAACAACAATATATATCATACATGCATATATATATGCAATTATACCAGATATAAGATAAAATATTATTTTCATAAGTTCGGTAAATTAGTTTAAATTGTGAAAAGCAGTAAGTTTGAATAATTATTACATAAACATAAAATTTTTGGCTTTCGGTTGACTTTGAAGGCTGTTTTTTATAATGAGCAACTAAAATAAAATATTGAGAAACCGCCACCTCATGGACACAGTTGCTTCCAAAATATCTTTATGGCTGTTTTCTGGTGGAAGATTAAATCTAAAGCTTTCGCAATCCTTTATTTTCGTTCCATAATCCTGCTACAGATCGACTTATATCAACGTGTTTTAACTTTCCACAAGATTTTCTGTCAACATAATTGTAAAAAATAAAATTTACGTTTCAAAAACGACTAAAAAAGTCAAGGGAGTGAAACGTTTTACAAAACATTTGAATCAAAAAATAAGAAAAAATAAATTTGATTTATTTCTTTGTGTAGTTTTACATAGTTACATTTTCTTAATCTGTTGTGTTCTCTCCCCCCAAAGAAGTATATTTGTTAAGAAACACACGCCCCTTTTATTTGTTTTGTTGTTGTTTTTTACTAGCCATACAGCTAGAATGAGCTGAGACGATGTCGCCAGTGATGGATCGTTGGAATTGCTGCACAATGGATGAAACGTTCATTACAAAATTTTTTCTCCGGCACGGGAAATTATAACCAGTTCGGTGTTACACATTCAAATGGAGCAGTTGCTGACAGTGACGAATGAGCGTCCGTTGTAAGAAGACACATACTCGGGTCGAGCTTTGACCCGCCTGTCGAAACGTCTACAATAATCTTTCTCCACATGAACTTATTTTTATAACCACAAAATCTTAGTTTCTATCACGAATGATGTATGTAGGTGACCTCTACCTGGTGGAGATTTTTATCCCCAGGGGTAGGCCCATCACTGCTATTTCTTCATGTTTCATGTTGTCAAAAAAAAACAAAACACGATCATATGTCACTATGACAACTTATAAGTCTGAGAGCCAAGGTGTTGAAACTACAAGTCTCCCATGCGACAAAGGTGTTCCTGTTGATTGCCATACGTCTGTAGCTTTTGTATCTTTACTTGGATTTTAATACGTAACATCCATTACTTGTCAGCGACAGCCAAGGTTATTTACTATGACGTCTTCTCCAATAACTAGTTAAACGAGAAAGAAAAAAAAAACGTATACCGTCCCAGCCTGATTACTTACATTATAGGTGATATATATATAAAAAACACTATAAAGAATACATTATCTTCAGCTTGAAAGTATCTTTAAATTCACTGGAAAACAACCGCAGAAAGTTTTGCGAAACAGGGAAGTTATATATAAAACAACGACGAATCATTATAAACACAAAAGAAGTTCAGGAAAAGACAATACCATTTGGGCTCATTGAGGTTAATAAATATAAGTCATCACAGGTTTGACAAGTTTTATTACTTTTAGATATTTATAAAACCAAGTGATATATATCGTCCAACCGTTATTTATTTTTTGCCAGAACAATATACATACATATTTTGTAAAATAACAAAACTAAAATTTTAAACACGTAAAGGAAAGAAACAAAATAAAATCGACAACTAACATGTAATGAAGATTAAAATACAGTAACAAAACGTATTAAATAATCGGTACCTAAGGTTTTTATTAACGCATATTTACTTTATTTGCAAGAGTAAGTTTCACACATTTCTTGCTTTGTTTGTTTGTTTTGGAATTTTGCACAAAGCTACTCGAGGGCTATCTGTGCTAGCCGTCCCTAATTTAGCAGTGTAAGACTAGAGGGAAGGCAGCTAGTCATCACCACCCACCGCTAACTCTTGGGCTACGCTTCTATCAACGAATAGTGGGATTGACCGTCACATTATAACGCCCCCACGGCTGAAAGGGCGAGCATGTTTGGCGCGACGTGGATGCGAACCCACGACCCTCAGATCAGGAGTCGCACGCCTTAACATGCTTGGCCATACGGGCCAAGAGAAAACTATTACAAACAACCTGAGATACTTAGAAATGCTTGTGTTCACGAAGACGTTATATGTCTAAAACCTTACCTAGTTTTATGGTCCAATCTTTTTCCAAGTAAAATGTTATCAATTTTAATATCTCAATGAATTATGTTGTTAAGGTGCAAAGTTTGGAATAACGTATGAAAGTTTTGTGTTATAGACATACTTTTAAAGTGTTTGCTTTTTATTATTTGGCTTAATGTAATAATACAATATTTTAAAACTATGTTAGGACCGAAAAACTTGAGTGTAATAAACGATAATAGCAGTTTAGCGTAACATTTTACTGGACTGGTTTGTTTTGAATTTCGCGCAAAGCTACACGAAGGCTATCTGCGCTAGCCGTCCCTAAGTTAGCAGTGTAAGACTAGAGGGAAGGCGGCTAGTCATCACCACCCACCGTAAACTCTTGGGCTACTCTTTTACCAACGCATAGTGGGATTGACCGTCACATTATAACGCCCCCACAGCTGGGAGGGCGAGCATGTTTGGCGCGACGGGGATGCGAACCAGCGACCCTCGGATTACGAGTCGCACGCCTTACGCGCTTGGCCATGCCAGGCCTACAGCGTTTCTTGCGCAAGTAAATTTAAACAATGTTCACAAACGGCTTCTGATCAAAGAGAATAAGCTAGTGGCTTCAGGAAACTTCAAATACTAAACTATTTTAATGTTCTTTGGTGTTTGAAATTCGTTATAAAGAGGTATGTCTTCGGACCTATAAATTTAAAAATCGGGTTTCGATACGAGTGGTGGGCAGAGCACAGATAGCTCATTCTGTAGCTTTGTGCTTAAATTCAAATAAACAAGCAGTAAATAGACACACAGTTGATGGTCTATAACAATTTATTTAAGAAACTTTAAACACGTTTGCAAACATTTTTAACGTGATTTGTTTACTAAATTCTCGTGCATCGTAATGAACACGATAGTTTTGATACCAAATAACGACTATCAGAACACTTTACTTATGAACTCGCAAACACAATTATATTATTTCATTGCATAATATTACCCATGCGCTAAATGTCGACAGTGAAGAAAATATATCGTATTGGGTAGTTACTAGTCTTCTATATTCGTCACTAACTCTTTCAATATAAAAATGTATGATCCATTTGAAATTCTTGATGTGCTATGTTAACCGTAATTGTGGTTTGTTTATTTTGTTATTTTTTTTAGCACAAACTTACACTATGGACGGGGTGCACGATATTTAACGAGAGGAGTCGAACTCCGGACCAGTCTTATAAGTTTTCGAGCTTACCGCTGAGTTACCAGGAAATTTTAGGTCATGGTTGTTGTTGTTTTCTTATTGCACAGCTACATAGTGGACTATCTGTACTCTGTCCACTGCGAGGAATCGAATCTTGAATTTCAGCGTTGTCAGTTCGTAAACTTAACGTTGGCTCCATGTTTAAAAAAAATGACGGTTAAGTTACCTTTTATTTAACATATATATTACGAAGAATATATTTATCCTTTGACCTAGAACTGTTGCAAAATTTCTTTTCTTCCTTTTAAATGATCTTTTAAAATTATTTTTATCCAAGCTGTATTGTAATATATTTTCAGCGCTAAATATATTGTAATGATTCCTTAGAAAAGCCCTCCCCCCAGTGACACAGCGTTGTATCTGCAAACTTATAACGCTAGAAACCGGATTTCGATAGCTGTGATGGGCAGAGCACAAATAGCTATTGTGCAGCTTTGTGCTTAATTACAAATAGAGAAGCCAAATTTCATAATTAAAGTATCAATAAATAAACAAAAAAATATTGTTGTTTCAAAATGTTCCATTTCTCGTAATTTTCGACAAAATATTTTCAGAATATTCGAGGTGCCTTTTCATCACTTAATAAACTTACTTTTCAACGAAACCATTTACAAACGATCTAATCTTTTATTTTATTGAATATCTCTCAGTATTATGAAAACATCTACGTTTACGGTAAATGATGACTTTGGCATGGCCAGATGGTTAGTGCACTCGACTCGTAATTTAAGGTTCGCGCGTTTGAATCCCCCTTACGCCAAACATGTACGCCTTTACATCGATGTGAGTGTTTTGATGTTATGATCAACTGATGGTGGGTGATGATGACCAGCCTTCCTTCTAAGTCCTACACTATTTAAATTCAAAACAAACAATTTTAAGTTAATAATAAACCTATTTATATTATATGTATAAGAACTAACTCACGTTATCAGGACGTTTCATTACATAATTAGAGCACTCCATGTATTTTGAATATGCTAAATAACTGACTATGTGGTGCGTGAAACTATTATTGAATCCCTTTACAAAATGCGGAGCTGTGGTTATAGTGTGGTTATTCTGTATTATAAGGGGCAAAAACAAAATTTGGTTTGCTTTGAATTTTGCGGAAAACTACACGAGGGCCACCTGCGCTACCCGTCTCTAATTTAGCAGTGTAAGGCTAGAGGGAAGGCAGCTAGATAATACTACTCACTGTCAATTCTTGAACTACTCTTTTATTAACGAATAATGGGGTTGACTGTCACACTATTATGCTTCCTGTGCTGAAAGAGCGAGTAAGTTCAGTGAAGGAAATCGAAACTGTGACACTCATATTGCAAGTCGAGCGATCTAACTAACATCCAAGTCATGTCAGGCCACACCAGAGCAAGGATATTATCGATATTTAAACAGGCATGGTAGTGTGTTTTTATCCAGTAAAGATGTGTACATTAAAGAATGTTTTGACTGCATGCTTCTTATGTACATTTGTCATTAATGTAGCGCAATAACAATTGAAAAGTTTTGATTTTGTCACTAGAAAAACCGCGGCCATCAATCACTTGGTGATGGATCGATGTAAAAGACATCAGACAAGATTAAGAAATGCAATAAACGTCGAAATGTGTCCACATTGGCCGCTTTAAAAAATAGTTAAAATATTTCAGTGCCAAAGACACACGAACAACCAACAACCATTCCAAGAAACCGCTTACCTCAGATGCAGGTTGAATGATTGGGTACTTGTGGTGTGATCTGATGAGTCACGCTTTGCTATTTATTGTACTGAAGATAGAAAGATGGAGAAAACAAGTGAGCATAAGCTGCTGGAGATGGTGTAATGAAGTGGGTTCTCTGGTAATTTAAAAACGAGAATAATTATATCTGTTTCACAGTGTTGTACTTCCACTCTGGTGGACTGAGACGATGATACAAGGACTAACTCACACAAAGAACATAAAAGTGACTACATTTGTATTCCTTGACCAACACGATCAATGCGTTTCAGTGCAATTTTATTAAGATGAGTTTCTATGTCACATTTGGCATGGTAATTTATTTACTGTCGATATATTGGGTTGAGGAATAATTCGTGAGCGTTTTTTCAAGTTAAAAAATATATTCATAAATGAAACGCTTTCGCAAAATATTTCATGTCATTTGGTAGATAATTTTCTGCTCTAATAGATGGTGTGTTTGATTTTCATATGTCTTTAATTTTTGCTTTCATTTTCAGCTCATTAAATGGAATGTCAAGTGGACAAAATCGAGCATTTTCGACACCATCCGCTTTTCGCATTTAATTTCTTGCAATTTCGTTTAAAACAATGCATACTATATACCTAGGTATTACATGAAATAAGGTATCATAATAAATGTTTTGGGTGTAATGTGTTCATGCATTGAAGTATTGTATAGTCTTGCATGTAATGCTTGAATGAAATTATTTAAAAACGCTCACGAATTATTCCTCAACCTAATAGATAAACTAAATCCAGACCACGCTTCTCAACAAATGATCAACCCCAGATGACATCCTGTGGACTATGTATCATGCCAAGTTCAATATATATTCACAGAAAAATATAGTTAATTTTAATTATGGGTTCTAACAACGTTACATATGAGAGCAGCGCGATCGCAAAGGACTAAAACCAACATGATTTCGTAGTACTATTGTCCTAACTATTGCTTCAGAGAAAAGTAAAATCTTGTTGGGATACGTGTTTCGCAGCGAGTCCGTTTTTTTAGGTTTCGATGATAAATTTTATAATTTCCGTATTTAATTGTTCTGTGCACAGTTGGATTTAGAACTTTCTCATCAAGTGATAAAATTATTTTCTAGTCCTGTTTTTTTAAGAGTAAATGCAGTTCACAATTTACGTGAATAAAACATGCCACAAAAAACGTAATGAACACGAATCGTGTTTCGAAAGTCTGTAATAATTTAAATTTATTATTTTGATAATGATTTTTACCTTGAGTGAATGAACTCATATTACGATTTAAAAAAAACCGTTATCTACCTACTGACATTAATAAAAAATAGCACATTTCTGTTTCAAAAGTTAGTTAAGTATTAAGAACATAATTATGCACTGTATTGCAGCGTTTTATGACAAACAAAACAAGTGTTAGGACCGAAAAACTTGAATGTAATAAACGATAATAGCAGTTTAGCGTAACATTTTACTGGACTGGTTTGTGTTGGTTTGTTTTGAATTTCGCGCAAAGCTACACGAAGGCTATCTGTGCTAGCCGTCCCTAAGTCAGCAGTGTAAGACTAGAGGGAAGGCGGCTAGTCATCACCACCCACCGCTAACTCTTGGGCTACTCTTTTACCAATGACTAGTGGGATTGATCGTCAAATCATAACGCCCCCACGGCTGAAATAGCGAGCATGTTTGGTGCGACGGAGATTCGAACCCGCGACCCTCAGGTCGAGTCGAGTTCCTTAACCACCTGGTCATGCTGGGCCTCATTTTACTGTAATAACATACACTAGACTTGTGCAATAATTTATTTATCTAATTTTTAACTCAAATTAAAAGATCGTACATTTTGTTACTTAAAAACTGGATGATAGATTTTCATGATTTTTTCTCTTTTATCTCCTTTGTTTTATGGTTTTGTAAATATAGTTGAAAATAAACACTTGACAGGACTGAGCTGAAGTCTTCTTAAGACTTAATTGTAATATTTGTCAAATGTTCTGCTTTAAATGTCTCTGTAAAGTTTACGTCACTATGTTACTTAGTTATAATTTTTATCTAAAGCATAAAAAATTTAAAAAGGGTTAAATGTGCAATTACTTTTTGATATGCTTTTTCTTTTCTTTTTTACGGTAGGTGGCTATTTACCCCGAGATTACCAAATACTTTGGTGAGTTTAATATTCGGATTTGGTTTGGTTTGAATTTCGCGTAAAGCTACACGAGGGTTGTCTTCGCTAGCCGTCCCTAATTTAGCAGCGTAAGACTACAGTGAAGGCAACTAGTCATAACCACCCACCGCCAACTCTTGGGCTACTCTTTTACCAACGAATAGTGGGATTGACCATCATATTATAATGCTCTCGCGGCTGTAGAGGCGAGCATATTTGGCGTGACGGGGATTCAAACCCACAAACCTCAGATAAAAAGTCAGTTGCCTTAACGATCTGACCATGCCGGGCCCTTAGTAGTCGGAAGTGATATGTGTAATTTTACTTTTGGTTTCAGTATTATAGTGTACCCAGATCGTACAGCGGTATGACTATGGATTTACAATACTAAAATCAGGGGTTTACCCTCGGTGGGCTCAGCAGATAGCCTGATATGGCTTTTTTATAAGAAAAACACAAATAGTATTATAGCGCCACCTAGATAACTGTTGAATTTCTTCATGTTTTTATCTACTTTCGTTTTAGTAATTTTAATTGAAACATTATACACTACTTTTTATTATTGAATAAACTGTTATCTGAATATTATACAGATTTGTGCTTAAACACCCATTTCCCTTTTTTTCATATTGACAACATGTCAATGTATTTGTTCTAATGTTTAATGTTAGTAACTGAATATTTCTTATATTTTACATTCTTTTCCATTAAAGAAAGGCGTTACATCAAAGGATGTACAAGATCCATAATCGATCATAGAAAATTGTCAAAACATTCATGGCTAACTTCATTATTACTCGCGATATAATGTATAAACACACACACACACAAATTTAAAAATGAAGTTGATGGCACCGTGTACTGAATGTATTTTAATATTGTTTTATAAATGTACAATCTTTTTTTAATATGTAGGTTAACTTCAAATTTCCAAATTAGTCATTTGTTTATTTATTTGCATATATATCTAGCGTTTTTTAACCAGCATGGCCAGGTGGTTAAGGCGCTGGACTCGTTATCTGAGGATTGGGGAATGGAATCCCCGTCACACCAAACATGTTCACTCTTTCAACCGTGGGAGCAATATTATATTTCAGTACATCCCACTATTTATTCTTTAAAGAGTAGCCCAACATTTGGCAGTGAGTGGTGATGATTATTTGCCTTCCTCTAACCTTACACTGCTAAATCAGGGACGGCTAGTGCAGATAGCCTTCGTGTAGCTTTGTGCGAAATTAAAAATAACGCACAACAAATTTATTTTATTCATTTTTAGCTTTTATCCCTGCAAAGGATGCTTCTCTGTAAGGAACACACACATTGTCTAACAGAGTTGATTGCAACAAGAGAACAAACGCTTCACTTCTTACTCTCTATTCTATAAAGAATATTTCAATAATGACTTATTGAATAAGCCAGTAAATCTAGTATAATACAATGGTATTAAAGAAGTAATATTATGTTTATGAAAAAAAACAAGCTTGATGAAGATAAAAGTGGCACAGTAACAAAAAAAACAGAACGATTTGATGAAGATAAAAGTGGCACAGTAAAAAAAAAACCAGAACGATTTGATGAAGATAAAAGTGGCACAGTAACAAAAAAACCAGAACGATTTGATGAAGATAAAAGTGGCACAGTAACAAAAAAACCAGAACGATTTGATGAAGATAAAAGTGGCACAGTAACAAAAAAACCAGAACGATTTGATGAAGATAAAAGTGGCACAGTGAAGATCAAAAAAAAACCAGAACGATTTGATGAAGATAAAAGTGGCACAGTAACAAAAAAACAGTAAAAAAAAACCAGAACAATTTGATGAAGATAAAAGTGGCACAGTAACAAAAAAACCAGAACGATTTGATGAAGATCAAAGTGGCATAATAACAAAGAAACCAGAGCGATTTGATGAAGATCAAAGTGGCACAGTAACAAAAAAAAACAGAACGATTTGATGAAGATCAAAGTGGCACAGTAACAAAGAAACCAGAACGATTTGATGAAGATAAAAGTGGCACAGTAACAAAGAAATCAGAGCGATTTGATGAAAATCAAAGTGATACAGTAACAAAAAAAAACCAGAGCGATTTGCAAACTGTTTTACTCTATATGTGTGTCTGCCTAAAATTACGGTATAATTATTTTGTTTTTTTCTTCGATGACTGTCAGTGTTAGGGTTAATTTTTTTTTATATATTTTGAAACACACATGACACATATCATAAGCCTGGAACAGCAAGATAGACTAAAGCAAAATAAGAAGAAATAACAAAAAATGGTGATACTGCCAATGTTAAGCGGCAGAAAATACACCACAGAAATTCAATTCTTTTTATGTCGGGATATTGGAATATATTAATAAACCACCATGACCTATGACTAGTTTGATATTAAAAATCTCAGAATAACTCATTCCAGGCTAAGATCTAAACTTTATAGAATAATTTAAAATATTAAACAACCGCTTTCTAATTTTAAACAGCTGTGTTATATCTGATGAAACTAATTGAAAGGATTCTTTGGGATATAATATTGAACCGATAATTCATATTGTCATCCATTTTGGGTATATATATATATAAGCATGCACACACATACACACTCGTATGTACTCATAGATATATATCATAAAACGAAGCCTATGGTAGAAATTATACTAAAATTTCAATATATATATATATACTCTTCAAAACAAGAAACGCAAAAGGGATATTTTTGTTATTTTAAAGAGAAATATATGTAATAACGTTACAAGATCAGAGTATGTGATGTTACACGTGTTAAGGCACTGATTGTCAGACTAAAACGACAATAAAAGTTGTGCACTTTGAAAACGGAGGAAAACGTTTTCGCCAAAACGCATTCGTGTCCAATAAATTTGTTTGAGAGATCTGCATGTTCTGCAAGTGCAACATGTGCAAAATCCCTATAAAAGTGACGAGTTCTCGGTTTCCATAGCTCAGTGTTAAGCCATCGACACGCAATACAGTTACGCCAAGACTGACTGAAGCACAACGCAACAACGCCATTGGTCGCTTGGAAGCAGGCGAATCTTGATCAGATGTTGCCAGAGCTGTGAATGTCCACCAAAGCACCATCACAAGGCTATGGAATCATCACCAACAACATGGATCAACTTGTGACCGTCCACGATCTGGCAGACCTCGTGTGACCACGCCCGCACAAGATCGCTAAATCCGGTTACGTCACCTTCAGGATAGGACCACCACTGCGACGTCTACTGCCTCAACCATACCAGGGCTGCGTAGGATTTCCGATCAGACTGTACGCAACCGTCGACGAGATTCTTAGGCCCCATGTGCAACCCATCATGGTGAACGTCAACGGCGTTTTTTAACATGACAACGCCCGTCCTCACACAGCCCGACTCACCACTGTCTTCTTGAGACACCACAATATCAACGTTCTTCCATGGCCCTCCAGATCACCAGATTTAAACCCCATCGAACATCTTTGGGACGAGTTGGACCGACGTCTGCGACGGCGACAACCTCAACCGCAGACTCTACCTCAGCTTGCAGCAGCTTTGCAGGCTGAGTGGATAGCCATTCCACAGGATGTGATTCGTCATCTCATCGCTTCCAAAAGCAGGAGATGCCAAGCAGTTATTGATGCTCACGGGGGGCATACTCGTTATTGACGTTGAGTGACGTTAAACTTCATCTAGTGAGTGTGGACTTCGCTTTTGCAGACTTTGGATGTTCAGCAGTGAATGTACAAAGTTTCACACATGTCATACAGAACTACCCGGAATAAACTTGTTAACAATTTGTCTCATATTTTGCCTTTTGCGTTTTTTTTTTTTTTTGAAGAGTATATATTTTATAACGAACGTTTTATTTTTTTTCCTTTAACAAATTTGCTGTTGTGGTCGTAAGTTGTTTTTGTAATCGTATGAATTATACTTTTCTAATTTCTGGAGAGTTACTAAAGTACTGTTATTTTTACTCTTTATTTTAAATCGGCTTCGAATTTGGAAATCTTTGTTAAACTGAATTGCCTTCCATGGTAGGTCCGGCATGATCAAGTAAGTTAAGGCGTTCGACTCATAATTTGAGGGTTGCGGGTTCGAACATCCGTCGCACCAAACATGCTCACCCTTTCAGCCGTGGGGGCGTTATAGGGTTACGGTTAATCTCACTATTTGTTGGTAAAAGAATAGTCCAAGAGTTGTCGGTGGGTGTGATGACGAGCTGCCTTCCATCTAGTCTTACACTGCTAAATCAATGACGGCTAGCGCAGATAGCCCTCGAGTAGCCTTACGCGAAATTTTAAAACACAGACAAAACCTTCCATGCTCAGGGGTAGGTCTGATAGCTTATGACTCCACAAATTGAGTTTGGATACCTATGGTAGGCACAGTACAGATAACCTATTTTGTAGCACTATACTAAGTTGTATATATTTAAAAAATTAATTCTTTTTTGCTTCTGTTTTTAATCTAAAACACATAAACTGTTATATGATGTATCATTGGACAATTAAAACATTTTATATTGCATCTCTTTAAACTATACAATTTTATAAACCTAAATTTAGAATAATATTTTCTGTATAAAGAACAGTGATCCAGGAAGAACGACAGTAACACATTAAAAAAAACGTATCTGAATTGATTATATAATATACAGTAAACATTAATGGAAACAGATTAGAATTCTTACACGGATAAATATTCTTAGCAGTGATAAGAGCCTTTGTTAAATTGAACATAAGTTTTTAAGGTTTTAAACTAAAGATATCATTTATCAACGTTTAGAAGGCAGTGAACGAGCCTATGTAACATCTTCTATTGTACGTATTTTATTACCTTTTTATTGTTATATTGTGATAAAACCTCTTTATATATATAATCCTTTTAAAAGAATGTTGTTATGTTAACGTGTAGCAAAATAAAATTATATTCAGCCGAAGCGATTTTTTATGAAGTGTACATTGTGTATTAATACGAAGGTTAAAGAAGACTGGCGTCATTTCTGTTTATAGTTGCTATTTTATTGTTGATCAAAAAGCTACACAAAGGGTTACCTGTTTTCTGTCTACCGGAGTTATAAAAACCCGATTTTTAGTTATAAGCCGATAGACTGAGCCAGCGCATGGCAGAATATAGTGAAGTGAATGTTTTTGTTAGAACTAAATACGTATATCTATAATAGCTCCTGAACTTCATAATTCCAGGAAATATGTAAAGTTCATGTCATTGAGTAAGAAACCCCGTAATTAGATTTGGCCATGGAATATGTTTTATGTACCATTTCATCAGTCCGAATGCGGGATAATTTAGAGCTCAATTAAATCATGTGCTCTCCACGTGCTTACAACGGCCTCTCTCTCGTCTTACTGTTCAGAATTTGGAGGAAATAAAAATGTCGAGGAAACTTTGCTGAAATAGTACGGAAACATGTTTGTCATTAACATAACGAAGAAGTAACTTAACCGCGGGTTACGTAAGAAAAGAACATGTACAATAATATTTTTTATGTTCCATTTCCGTTAAAAAGTTAGCGTCCTAGTTCCATTAGCGGGAAAAAGAGGACCTGGTTTTGGTTTATTAAGAAAATTCCTGAACAATGTCCAAAAGTGTGTAATTTATAGCTAATTTGAGGTAACAAAGAAGCCTGAGGGGAAGTTTCAGAAAAATACTCGTAAGTACGACGACTGGGATATGTCTTCGAATGTCTAAGCAATTCCGTGTTGCAATAAAGCAGCCACATTGGTCGACAGGTAACTATTTATGTTTGTCCAGCTGAGGCGTGCATTCCCCCGCATGTCCCCAAGGTCGTCTGCCTTCAGTTTGCCTTATGGGCTCAGGCTATCTCCCTCGCGGCCACTTCCTTGTCACGTTCTACGTGATGCATGTTTGACGAGTGGTTGATCTCGGGTATTCAAAGACAACATACTCGACTTCAGCCAAGAAATAAATCAAAAGGTGGAGCTGGCACTGAAGGCCACACGCAATTACTTGAACATGCATTTGGTCTCAGACAGAGTTGACTTCGTGACAGGCCCGGCCTTTATGTTGACCGCTCCAAATACCGAAGTTGATAGCACAAGGGTCGTAAATATGATGTTTCTCGACAAGATGGTCTTCTGGGAAAGGAACGTGAATCTTTAGTTTCCAACATGAGTTTGAGCAAAAAGTTTGGCTTCTAAACTTCAGGCTTCTTGTAATGCTATACGGATAATCTATATCATATAACTCCATGCTGTCATTTATCATCGTTTTTCAGGGTTTGTGTTCTCAGCTTCGACATTACTACGGCCTGTCTTACTGAGTGTTGTATTTATTTTTGCACTGAATAAAAAGAAATACGGTATGAGAAAAGGTATAATATGCGTTTTATCTCTTTAATAACTTGTACATTACCCGTTACTCTAAATATATTTTTCAGAAAACATTTACACGCGAATATTTCGTTAGGTTTATAAGCACCAGGTATTTGACTAAATACACCGCGTGAGTACCGTGAGGACGGAAGGTTTATGATTGCGGCTTCAAGACATTATAAGCAAACAAAAAGTCTTTCATACTCTGTAAATATTACTTAGGGGCTTTTCGAGTTTATTGGAAAAAATATATAATTAGCTCTTTATAATTTATATATAGCTTTACAAAGAACTTAAGTTGCTTTGATAGTAACAAATAAATTATCTAAGCAGCTTTTGAAAAAAAGTGACGGGCTTGATATAAATATTTTTGATTAAAATATCCGTACTGTCATTAACACTAGTTTTCACCAACCAAACTAGTTTTTGAAGCCGTTTAAATTTTATTTCTTATAATTTGCGTTTAGATACTTGTAAATAGTTATAACGTATATTAATTTCCACAGTAAAACGTTATCCCGGATTGATTAAACATGAACATCGTTTTTATCAAAATTTATCAAAGTTTCTCTCTATTTTTTTTATAATTACGTAAACCATTTAAGAGGTTTTAATCGTAAATTTAGAGGTGTAAATGCATTTCTATGTTGCTTTTCATTAAGACTTACTGAGACAATAAAACCTACAAAGTGGTGTTACGATATAACTGGAAAAAATATAATTTTGGTCTTTTTAGCAGTGGCACAGCAGATCGTAGAATAGCTCTGAGTTTGTTTGTTTATTTTCTTTTTGACTGATTTGAAATCTAACTACAGTTTTGGACTCAGGAGGTCAAACCCTTTCGACTGATGTGTTTGATCGCGCCTAGGGTCTGATATATTTATTAATCCAGCATAAAATAATTTGAATTTGAAAGTAAGCCGGTAAATCCTGATAAATAATAATATCGAATCGGGTATACGAGTTCCCTATGTTTGCTATTCTTGATGCATAAAATATATAGATAATAAAAAGGGGAAAAAGGTCTCATCTGAATTTATTTTAATCACGCCTAAAATAATTTCAAGTGCTGCAGCTATTAAGAATTTCCTCTTGTTTTTGTTTTTCTTCAGATATTCTTGCATAGCTGTATTCAACGGCTATCTACGCCAGCCGTCCCTATAAAATAGAGAGGAGATGGCTAAAACAACAGCGCTCACCAACAAAGTTTTGGCTGCTCTGGTCAGGCAAAACAGTGGGATTTGACCGTTATCTTTATAACGCACAACAGCTTCAAACCTTGACTGCATTTTTTTTTTTTTTTGCGATAAAGGAACGCAAACATCGGATCCAAAGGTTGACAAAGTGGCACGATAAATGCTAGGCTACAGTTTGCTTATCATTTTCGGTCTGAGTAATCAAACCTATCAAAGTGATTCTTATTTGGACACAATTAAAAGTTTGCTGGTGGGTCTGTGGTAAATTTACGGACTTGCAGCGCTAGAATCCGGAGATCTGAATTTTAATGGACAGACTGTTGGTAGCTTTGCGATAAAAATAACAACATGGATACAGCATTAATAGAAATCATTCATGAGCTATATCTATTAATATTAAAATATAATTTTGTGATCTGTTTAATGTAACTAATTTGTCTCACAGAATTAAAATGGTTACACCAGAATAATCATACTGCACAAAGCTGAACGGTTAGAGTAGTGATATAGTATTGTATTCTAGCGCTTTCCTTATAGTGATATAGTATTGTATTCTAACATTTTCCTTATAGTGATATAGTATTGTATACTAACACTTTCCTTATAGTGATATAGTATTGTATTCTAGCGCTTTCCTTATAGTGATATAGTATCGTATACTAACACTTTCCTTATAGTGATATAGTATTGTATTCTAACACTTTCCTTATAGTGATATAGTATTGTATTCTAACACTTTCTTTATTAGTTAGTATTTCATTTTCTTATTTTTTCTTTAAATGCATAAACAGCTTCAAAATTAAATAAGAAAATTTCAGGTAATCAAATTCAAGATGTTAGAAAAACACGTAGGTTCAAGAAGTCTTGACATAAATAAATAACCCTAGAACCCGAGCGCTTTCGAAAGGTGGACTTTCTTATTCAGGGGCAAACAGATATCATGATTAGTTTCCATCGGATATATATCAGCATATTTTAATTAATTAGATTAAGATATCATAATGCTGCAAAAATTCACAATAGTAACAAAAAACGTTAATTCACAAAGAACCGGAGTGCTGAGTACGTTAATGAATTCACTGTCGGCCTATATAAGAGCAAAGACTTCAGATCACAAAAGTATAATACGTTTTTCTTAATGTTATCGATCCATAACGACTTCAGCTAAAATATATAAAATTACTTATAAAACGTATTTGAAAATACTTTACTTCTAGTTTGTTAGAAACTTTTGAGACCATGTCATCCATTTTTGTCCTCAGTGTTATCTTTCTATGACTGCCATTATGTGTTAGTAATATGATAATAAACAATATGTACCAGGTTCGTGTGTTAAGATACCATACTGATCGAAGATAAGATTAAAAAAGATCTCTTTACTTTTAAAGTAAAGCATGTTATGTATTCCGTGTTTACCAGGGTCGTTCTATTTCAGACCTCTTTTAAAGGATCATTCAAGCGGTGAAGTGATTTTTCTTTCCTTGGGGTAGGTGGTTTTAGTTTAGGTGCAGATCCTGTTTAGAACTTAGCTTGATTTATGGTTTTCGTTGACAGAAGGCTAGCTTTTGGACAGAAAAGATAAAACACCAACCAAATGAAGCGACTGTAAACATACAATGTCCAGATATCTTCTCTTCCCAGCCGCCAGGTTGCAGTTGGAACGTTTCTCTCGTCTCTCAACGTCACAATAAACCCTGATTTGGTATTGTCGTTAATGTTACACGCCAACAATTTAGATCTTCTTCATGCACTTGCTATACCCGAGGTTCTCGTGCGTAAATCACTTGCTCCATGTGTGTCGTCATTTCCTTCGGTCGTATACAGTATTTCACAAACGGATCACTTCGCTATGTTTCGAAATTTACGTTCGCACAAAAAGACACTTTTCAGCTGTTGTCTAGAGTGAATATGTGAAATTGTTTCATGTCGTGGTGGTAATTACTTCCACCACACTTCTACTATACTTACAGTACATGTTTCAAAAAGCAACGAATTATGAACTTCTAAGAAAATATATTTTAATGTTCCTTATTTAAGTGTTAAGAAAAGTGCTGAAAATAAGTTTGTGTTGGTGGTTTTTGTTTTTTTTAATTTATAGATTCTTATACCTTTAAAATATATTTACTTAAAAATACTGGAATTGGTAGGTTTCGTAAACTCTCGAAATGCCTACTATCTCATATTTTTAATGAAAAAAAACATATTTTTATGGAAATTTCACTAATACTTGAAATAATTTTGACAGCAAATCATTAGTAATGCTTAGATTGTTTTGCGTACATGACAACGAAGAATTTAACGAGATTATGCATTCTATTTTCTCTAGAGAACTACATGTGATAGCTAAAACATTTAGATAAATGTACTTCTTGTTTGATAAGAGACTAGGGGAAATTCTTCATTGATAAGAGACTAAGTAAAAAAAATAATTTGTTGGTTGACGAATGACAATCCTTCAACCAAACATTCTTTTAAAGAATTTCATTCACGTGTGTTAAAAGTCTGTTAAAAGATTGGGGATCGGGTTGACATATGGTAGAGATCTGTATTATTAAGTTCCTGGCCGAGTCGGGTTCGCAAATGTAAATCGCGACAAAATATTCGTTCTTAGCAATTTCAGTTGTGGGTGTGTTATGTCAGTAACAGTTGTTCCCTTAACGTAGATTATATGGAGTTGACTTGTTGCTTCTCCTCTAGTCAGTAGTATAAATAGTCTTAGTAGCTTTGTTATACGTACAAAGTTAAAACATTACAGATCAACCAGCCCTACTTTTTATCGTGCAAATAAAAAATATAAACTTAATAAACATTAAATCAAGTTACACATATATATGTTCCGTGTGTTACTGTGGCCTCGTCTGGTTAAATATTTTCGTGTTTAACCATCACCAATCATTTACATTTTCACCACCACAAATTCCTAGGTCACAAGAGCATATTTTCATTTCACAGAGGCCCGGCATGACCAGGTGGTTAAGGCACTCGACTCGTAATCTGAGGGTCGCGGGTTCGAATCCCCATCAAACCAAACATGCTCGCCCTTTCAGCCGTGGGGGCGATATAATATTACGGTCAATCCCACTATTCGTTGGTAAAAGAGTAGCCCAAGAGCTGGCAGTGAGTGGTGATGACTAGCTGCCTTCCCTCTAGTCTTACACTGCTAAATTAGGGACAGCTAGCACAGATAGCCCTCGTGTAGCTTTGCGCGAAATTCAAAAACAAACAAACATTTCATAAATGCGTTTTACAAATATAGGAAATTGTAATACTTTAAAGTCTTCATTTTCGATTAGTACAGAGCAGTAAAGGTACTAACCGAAATAAATAATTTGGTTTAGCACAAGACTATGTTATGTGTTAGTTACCATCTGTTCACTGTGGTGTGGGGATTGAGCCCTGGGAGTTTAGTGTTATAGGTCCGTAAACGTGCCGCTGAACTAATAGATGACCCTATTTTGTTCGTTGTTTGACGCAAAGCTACTTTGCAGCGGATTTTACATTATTTAAAATGTGTTGCTTTGCGGAATTACACTGAAAAGCATTCGAGATACAAGGTAAAACAACTTTTTATGTGGATTAATCAGTAATTTAAAAGTTTTTTTTAATTGTAAGAGTGACGTCCAATAAATAGCTCATTTCAATCTTTAATAAAGGTACATGGTAAACAGCACCCTTCAAACGTTATTATATGCTAAAACAAAATTGTGGTAGCAACTTGTTGAGATAACACCCGATTTATGTAGAAAAACAACAACATAGAATTAACTTCAATTTTCGTTGACAAAAGTGAATAACAACTTATTTGTATGTAGGAATACAAAATAAAATTATTACCTAATAAAATGCTTCTGAAAGGAAAATGTCAAAAATAACGTATAGCTAATTATACTTGTCATACAACATTAGCTTTATTTCTATTTTTTAACATTGCATTGCTTATCTATTCCCTTAGAGATTTTCAAAAATTAAAAGATTGTATAATAATAGTATTCCAGCTATACCATGTTCGCCATATTCATTCATGGCGACGCGTTTCTTTCTAGGGCTAGGACAGAACGAACACAGCAGTAGTCGAAATATTATTTGCATAAGCCATTTGTTACAACAACAATTGTTATGGTGTGAACGCCTTTTTCCAAGATGGTGAAACATGATTATAATTAATTATACCTGTCATACGAAATTATTACGAATGTAATATGGCTGTAATACTATCATTCATCTGATTCTTGAAAATCCCTAAGAGAATACATAAACAGTGTTAAAAATATAATAAGCCTAATACTAATGCCCTGTTACGAGTATAATTAAATATAATCATGTTTCAACAGCTTGCAAAAGTCGTTCACGCCATGAAAATAATACATACAATTTTACTGAGATCGTTAATGTACAAAGACAGAGTGGAGTGTGTGTGTGTTTTCTTATAGCAAAGCCACATTGGGCTATCTGCCGAGCCCACCTAGGGGAATCGAACCCCTGATTTTAGCGTTGTAAATCCGTAGACATACCGCTTTTTTTAGCGGGGGCAACAGAGTGGAAACAAATATTATTCTGAGAAATCTCTATATAAATTTAAGTCAAATCACTGACGCCTCTGAACGAATTATAAGCCTTAATAATGGGTTTACTGTTAATAAACAAACGCGGATATGGTATTCAGATTCTCTGATGTCCAGCAGAAATGATTCAAAGTATTCGCAAAACGCAAATTCAGGACTGATAAACAGAGAATAAATCAAATTCTGACAAATGAGGAAAGAAACACAGAAATGGAAGCAAACAAATAAATAATGCATTTATCCATAAAGAATGATATGTCGTCAGATAATTGTACTTACTGGCTGCTACAGCTTACTGGTCTGCCTTTTAGTCAACTGGCTGATGGGGTTGAAAACAGGTCTCACTTTGAAACGTCAACACCGGACAAAGAAAACGGGTACCAGTTTACCGCCGAATTCCAGAAAGGTTAAAAGTGCTGCATATCACCGACTATTTTAAACAACACATATAATATAGAATTTCATGAGATGCCACTCACACATTATACACTGGCAAACCGTAGTGTTTACGTAAGGAAGACTGGCTGGTGCATCTCTTCTCGAACCTTCATAATTTTCAGCTCTTCATAAACCTTTCCATCAACTTTCCAGGAAGTAGAACCCATGGTCACACAATTGGTTAAAAGAGGCCTGCAAATATTTTGGCATTCAATACTTTTGTATCAATAGAAATGGAAATTAGAGGTAAGTTAATTACATTCCTATTAAATCAGTACTTTAAAGTTAGAACATAATTGGTATTTTTATTGAAATCTAACTGAATGTCTATTCCCAAAATTTTGGGGTACCTTCTCTCACGTTTCTACGGTGATGCCTTCTTATTTGATGAAAATCAGGTAATAGTAGGATTTTCGTTATTAGTATAGTGCTTATCTTTTTAAATTTTAAGCTTTGGATTTATTTCAAAATTACATGTATTTGTTTTAGGTCACATACCTTTCATTACTAGTTGTACTGATCTTGCTATTTATTCATTGTTGGAATATTACAGGTCTGGGAATGGTACCACTTATTGGAAGATCCCTAATTTTATGTGCAAATAAATACAAATATATATGTTTTATATTCAATTAATTTAGTTATGTTACATATACGGTAAGTTTATGCATAGTGCAAGGTGTAATATAAAGTGATGGAGGTACTCACTTAGGATAGAATGACGAATTTCTTCTTCCGTGAAATTTCCAATTTTATCACAGCATTATTAAAAGATGTATATGCGTTCAAACTTACATAGTTTTAAATGATTCCCTATGTACTGGGATGGACCGTTGTGTAATTAATTATATATATAAACATATGTGATTATTGAAGGATTGGCAGTATATTGGTCTAGCAGTTATACTGTATAGAAAATAACATTTATGGTAAATGTATGGATCAAGTATCTAAATTTTATAATAGATGGTATATGAGATAAAATAGAAATGATTTTACTTGTAGCAGTGGGAGATGATATATGATCTAAGTATTTGTACTAGTACCAGTAGGAATGTTAATACTACTATGTTAATTTTAGACTCGCCGATTTGATCTGCAATATGATATTTAACTTTGTACCAGCTGAGATTTAATATACAGTCATTGAAAGAGTTAGGACACCCTATGAAAGCCTGTGTATTTTTGTGACATTTTTGGATATTTAATCTCAATTTCAACAATACTAGAAGATTATTGAAATATAACTAAACAATTAAAACTTAAGAGAAGACTTTAAGATCTTCTGTAAATGTAATTCTACAAAAATGCATATTCTAACTGATAAAAAAGTTAGAACACCCTACCCCCTAATAGCTAGTGTTACCTCCTTTGGCTGAAATAACTGCAGTGAGACACTTCTTGTAGCCATCTACCATTCTCTGACATTGGCCTGAAGAATGTTTGCCCCACTCCTCAATGCAGAATTCTTTCAGCTGTGACATGTTTGAGGGGTTTCTTGCATGTGCAGCCCGTTTCAAGTCACCCCACAGCATCTCAATGGGATTAAGATCTGGGCTTTGACTTGGCCATTCCAGAACTCTCCATTTCTTAGTTTTCAGCCAGTCCTTGATGGATTTACTGGTATGTTTTGGGTCATTGTCGTGTTGCAGGGTCCACTTCCGCTTCAGCTTTACTTTTCATACAGATGATCTCACATGATCCTAAAGCACCCTCTGATGCACAGTAGAATTCATGGTGGATTCTATGATTGTGAGCCGTCCAGGTCCTGCTGCAGAAAAGCAACCCCAAACCCATGCTTTACAGTTGGTATGAGGTTCTTTTCCTGGAATGCTATATTTGGTTTACGCCAAACATGTCCTCTGTTCTGGTGTCCAAATAATTCAATTTTGGACTCATCTGTCCAAAGAACATTATTCCAGAAGTCCTTGTCTTTGTCTTCATTCTCTCTGGCAAAATTCAGTCTGGCCTTGGTGTTTCTCTTAGAGAGTAAAGGTTTCTTCCTCGGACACCTCCCATGAAAATTAAACTTGTGCAGTCTCTTTCTGATTGTAGAGGCATGCACTTTCACATCAACAGTAGCCAGAGCCTGCTGTAGGTCCCGTGATGACATGTTAGGGTTTTTGGAGACCTCTTTTAGCGTCTTGCGGTCTGCTCTCGGGGTGAACGTGCTTTGACGACCAGACCTGGGCATGTTGGCAGTTGTTTTGAAAGCCCTCCACTTGTTAACTATTTTCCAGACAGTGGAATGGCTGATTTCAAAATCTTTTGGGATCATTTTAAATCCCTTACTGGACTCATAAGCTGCTACAATTTTCTTTCTGAAGGCCTCAGACAGCTCTTCTGCTCTCACCATGGTGCTCATTCTCACTTCAACAATCAGAAGCACACAAAACTAAATGTCTGAGGTTTAAATAGGGGCAAGCCTCATTCAAAATGCTGAGTAAAGATCTTTTAATCATGCGCACCTGGTGTGACACACCTGTGTGTGAGTTGAGCCATTTTAAGTGGGAATAAATGTCGGAGTGTCCTAACTTTTTCCTCAGTTAGAATATGCATTTTTGTAGAGTTACATTTTCAGAATATCTTGAAAAGTCTTTTCTTCAGTTTTAATTGTTTAGTTATATTCCTATAATCTCTCAGTATTGTTAAAATTGAGGTTAAATATCTATATATCCAAAAATGTTAGAAAAATACACAGGCTTTCATAGGGTGTTCTAACTTTTTCATGTAACTATATATACTGTTAAGCTGGCCAGAAATAAATGTCATTTTTGAAATGCTAAGTTTGGAAAAGTATAAACCAGTGTTGTAAAACATGCTTTAATCAAAGTAAGCACCATTTTGGCTCAACACATTTGTGGCAACATGTAACGATGCTGTTTAAGTTCCTGCTGTAGAAATCAGATTTTCTACGGTCAATAAACTCCTTGAAAGCTTCTTCTGCAGCTGCCTGGTTTTCAAAGCGTTTGTTGTTCAAAAAGTTTTCAAAGTGTTTGAAAAAAAATGAAAATCTGTAGGGTAAAGGACTAGGTGGATGAGGCAGAACCTCGATTCTCAATTCCTTCAATTTTTGGTGAGTCATCCTTGACAGGTCTCATAACTCTGATTTTTTGTTGATCTTCAGTCAGCTCAAGCAGAACTCACTTATCCAAATTTTTTGTCTTTATAATCGCACTCATATGATTGTCAATGTTTGATTTGCTTGTGTCTAGTCTTTCTACAAGCTCATGTTCTGTTGTGCAAAGGTCTGTCTCAATTGTTTCCCTTAATGTGTTTTTATCTAAGGATGGCTTCCTTTCACAATCTTCGGGGTCTTCAAGATTTTCATCTCCATGTCGAAACTTTTTTGAACTAACACTGAACTATACGTTCAGTAACAGATCTATGGCCGAATGCTTGGTTGATGTTCCGTGTAGTTTTGGAAGCTTTTCGTCCAAGTTTGAAGTCGTAGAGGAAAATCAGACTAAAGTCCTTCTTGTCCATGCTGCCTTGGGAGTTGCGAAACTTACTCTCAGTAGAGTTGAAACAGCAGACAATTAAAACACCTTGTAAGCGACAAACGTTGGATTAAACCAACCAACCAACCAATGATAAGTTACTTAATATTCAGCTTCTAAATGTCATCGTGAGAATTCCAACATTTATTTTTGGACAACCAAATATTAGCAGTACTAAATTGTAGAGAATATTAGTGTTTTACTTGTCTAAACTTTGCCTAGATGATATAGAATATAAGTTCCTTTACTTGTAACAGTCCTAGATTATATAGGATATAAAATATTTTATTTGTGACAGCACTATATGGAATAAATTATAAACGTTCTTCCCAGATAATATAGGATATAAATGGTTTTACTTGTAACAGTACTAGACGAGATATGATATAATAGTGTTTACTTGAATTTAATTGTTGTAGTAGATCAAATAGGATAGTGTTCTTACTGTAAAAAGTAGCATGTTTAAAGTTGCTGATACGACGTTTAACATGGCGTTTAAACTTTGATAGATGTTATACTATCACGTGGGTAAAAGTTCTCTGTAGAGATGAAAACCACTAATGCATACTAGTTTGTACAAGTATCTGAAACGTCCCTTGAGATGGATTCATCTCTCAACAAGAACCTAAGAAACAGAAAAAAAAATGAATATTTAAACTTTGGCATATGTAAAAGGATTGCTACTTTTTATGATCTCTAAACATCTGTTTAAAAGCAATGGGTATATTCCAAAAACGGCCCGGCATGGTCAGGTGATTAAAGCGCTCGACTCGTAATCTGAAGGTCGTGGGTTTGAATCCCAGTCACATCAAACATACTTGCCCCTTCAGCAGTAGGGCGCTATAAAATGATGGTCAACCTCACTATTCGTTAGTAAAAGAGGAACCTAAGTGTTGTCGGTGGGTAGTAATAACTAGCTGCCTTCTCTTTAGTCTTACACTACTAAATTAGGGACGACTAGCGCAAATAATCCTCGTTTAGCTTTGCGCGAAATTACAAACAAACAAATACACATTCCAAATTCAAAGACGCTAATAAGTATTAGAACTATCATTCTTGTTAGGCTTAATTTCAGTTTTACATTAAGTCTTAGAAAATGTGTGCTCGAATCGTTATTGGATATTTTTTTTCCTTTTTCAACATTGTGTTTATACAGTAATTTTATTTTAAAAGAAAAAATTGCTGCAGCCACATTTACAGTAAACTGAGTGTCACCAACGGAGTTGCCATATTGCATGTTTTTTTCAATATCAAAACTATTTGTATGTGTGTATGTTTTGTAAGATTTTTTGTTAAAGATAAATCTATAAAATGAGCTTTCTGTGCTCTGCCTATTGTAGGCATCGATACGTGATTCTTAACATTATAAGACTTCAGACTATTAAGCCATCGAGGGACGGCTATTTTAATCATCAGATTAAGACACTCCTATAAGGTTCATGGTTCGTCTGGAAGAGGATTCAATGAGTGAAGTATACATGCCAAACAGTTTAAGTTTAGGATTACAAACTGCCGTCATTGAAATTAATTATACAAAAGAAGAAATTACAGAATGTTGAATGTGTGAAAAACGAGTGTAAGAAACAGCTAAAATATTCTGTTGCAAGCAAACTACTGTGTGCATATGATATAGTTTAATACCTAAGAACATTTAGGCTGGTAGAAAGTGTTGGTGCATGACAAACGTTAATATTTCGGTCTGTGGAAAATGTCTGTGAATCATATTTACAAAAGCTTCACAATGAGTTTGCTGTTTCTAATACGAACATAGTTGAATAGACGTTATCTGTAATGTTTTTTAGAATAATTTTCATGAGTGCAAACACCTTGGAGAGCCTTGGATAAGAAAACCTAACATTTCTTCTAGAGTGCTTAACATAAGTATGCTTATAGTAAAGTCCGTCAGCACTAAAGTTTGGTGACTCATTGCGAATTTTCTGGTTTGTTTGTTTGTTTTGAATTTCGCGCAAAGCTACTCGAGGGCTGTCTGCGCTAGCCGTCCCTAGTTTAGCAGTGTAAGACTAGAGGGAAGGCAGCTAGTCATCACCACTCACCGCCAAATCTTGGGCTATTCTTATACCAACAAATAGTGAGATTGACCGCACATTATAATGACCTCACAGCTGAAAGGGCGAGCATGTTTGGCGAGACGGAGATTGGAAGCCGCGACCCTCAGATTACGAGTCGAAAGCCTCAACCCACCTGGCAATGCCGAGCTTTATAATTTTTGAATCCCCCGAGGGGAATCGAACCCTTGAATTTCGTGTTGTAAATCCGTAGACATACCGCTGTACTAGCGGAGGCGAATTTTCTGGTATGAGTTGCTTCAGTCACCTTCTGCGTCCAGAGGCAAGTACAACCCAACCATATGTGCTTTATGCCACATCTGTTCTAGTGGAGTTGTTCTGAGCATTAGACATGTGGCCTGTCTGTGAAGCATTTGCACGACTAAATACCTGTAGAAATTAAGAAAACTGAAAGGAACGTTTCCTAGAGGGTGTGGTGAAAGTTTACTTCTGTTGCTTGATATTACAGCATCTACCACAAAACACGTACGACCTACACATAATTAAAAAAAATAATATGAAGGGGTAAATTTTAAAGATTTTCAACAAGTGCTTGATAATTTCAAATAATGATAGAAAAACATTTTGCCATAAAACCGCCGGAAATTATACTTCGGAACATTCGTCACACTTACTGAGATTGTAGTCTTTCACGGTGATAACCATAACACTTATTCCTGTTTACTAAATGTCTGGATACGTTTACCTTGGTATACAGAAGCAATTCTACGGATTTACAACGCTAAAATCAGGGGTGCGATTCCCCTCGGTGAGCTCAGCAGCTATCCCGATGTGGCTTTGCTATAAGAAAACACACACATATACAGGCTTTGTTTTAGAAATTTAAGCAAATTTGCATCAATTAATATCTTTTGAGCTACAATTATATGACCAAATAGTGCGATTTGACCGTCACTGTTATAATGCGTGTAACGGATTTACCGTTATATTTTTATTTTAACAACTATGCTTGTTTCAGTCTAGTCATCTTCAGGTTAACCCAGTAAGGTCGAAACGTTGTTCTCAGTTTTATTAGTAAAAGTGTTAATACCTATACCAGTTGTTATGATGAAACGTTGCTCTCTGTTTTATTAGTAAAAGTGTTAATACCTATAACAGCTGTTCTGATGAAATGTTGTTCTCTGTTTTATTAGTAAAAGTATTAATACCTATACCAGCTGTTCTGATGAAACGTTGTTCGCAGCTTTATTAGAAAAAATTGTTAATACCTATAACAGCTGTTCTGATGAAACGTTGTTCTCTGTTTTATTAGTAAACGTGTTAATACCTATACTAGCTGTTCTGATGAAACGTTGTTCTCTGTTTTATTAGTAAAAGTGGTAATACCTATAACAGCTGTTCTGATGAAACGTTGTTCTCTGTTTTATTAGTAAAAGTGTTTATACCTATACCAGCTGTTCTGATGAAACGTTGTTCTCAGTTTTATTAGTAAAAGTTTTAATACCTATAACAGCTGTTCTGATGAAACGTTGTTCTCTGTTTTATTAGTAAAAGTGTTAAACATGCTCACCCTTTCAGTCGTGGGGGCGTTATAATGTGATGGTCAATCCCACTGTTCGTTGGTAAAAGAGTAGCCCAAGAGTTGGCGGTGGGTGGTGATGACTAGCTACGTTCTCTCTTGTCTTACACTGCTAAATTAGGGATAGCTAGCACAGATAGCCCTCGAGTAGCTTTGTGCGAAATTCTAACAATCAAACCTTTCACTAATCAGTGATGTAAAAGTACTACCAGTTAACGCGTAAAGACAAGTGTTCTTATAATGTTCTTAATCCGTAACTTTTTTAAAATGGTATCAGCTGCTCATAATGTTTCTTAAAACATTTTTGCTTTGTTGACTTCGATCTGAATAAATGTATATGCTTAATGAATCTTAACACAGCATAAGGAAATCTGATACATTTGCATCAAAAACGGTTTCCCTAGTTTACGTCATGCAGTTAACATATATCCAAGTGTGTTTTTTTCAGTTAAAACATTTTTTTTAGTTGAAACGTTGCACTAATATAACTTTTTCACAAAGCTACATTAACGGTATAGCTGTTGTTTTGTTTTTGGTCCTTCCTTTTCACTCTAGAACAACAGTGACTAAACTAAAATCCATCTAAGTTAATTACCCTTAAAAATCGCGAATCAAACGTTAAGTATTGTGTGAATACTTATACACATAAAACTGTTAAATGATCGATCAAACGTGACGTAACCACCTTAAACTAGATGTCGCTTCTTAAACTGACTGTGAAAGACTATAGAGGTTTCGAGAACGATACTCATCTCAATCGATCTTCCACAGGTTTGTTCATTTAAGAAAAAAATAATTCGCAAGCATGATAAGGTGTCTTCAGTCTTAATTCTTTACGAAAAACTAGTAATTATGTATGCTCAAAGAAGTTGACTACTGTTAAAATTGTCTTGTTGAAAGTGTCCAAAAATAGACACCATCGAAGTGTTTGACAGAAGTAGAATTGTATATAAAATAATTTAACATTAGTATCAGGTTAAGATTCTTCTATTATCGCTGTTTCGCCCTTTCTTCACACTACCCCCACCCCTTTCCAAATAGCTTGTCAGATTATCGGGCATGTATGTTGTTAGGCACCAAGTGACTGAAAGTGGTAACTATACTGTTCTCCAATACAATCTCACAACTTAGCTGCTTACTTTGAAGAGGGCTGTCATTTGCCATGCGCGTCTAATCCTTCAGTACAACGTGCGACTGACGCTTCTGTTCCCCCAGCTACCATCACACTGACATTTCGCTCGTGCAAGTCGCGGATGAAAGTGACAGTTGTCGGTTTTTCTAAGACATTGAGTACCACGAGGACGCGAGCTCCACGCTCTGCTGCTCTCGCGCGTCAGTGCCTTCTACTTACTAGTTCTGACAAAGCCTAATTAAATGCGCCGAGAAATGATGATTAATTTGATATATTTTTCGCCTTTCGGTATAAGTTTTGCTATCGGGAGCAATTGTTGGAGAGACATTTTCTTGAAGAAAGTTTCAGTTCCTCAAGTTTGGTATCAAGAGAGCCTCTGTCAATAAAGTAACATGAGAAACGACCATTGCAGAATGTCAGAGTTTAATGAAATGTCTTTAACACACGATCCAAAAACTTCTTTGTTTCCATAAGTGCTGCCATAATTTCAAAATCTGTTTGTAATGTTTCATTCATTCATGTGTCACCTGTCTTCCTCCTTACAATATAGAAATAAAATACACCGATGAATAAGAAAGATTTATCTGTATGTAACTGTTTTGTTTATCTAAATCAAAATATTTGACTGTTTGCATTTGTTCTTCCCAGTGAGTCATTAGTAAAGTTACCTAATTACAATGCTAAAATCCGGTGTTTCGTTTCTCATGGGTGGGCAGAGCGCAAATAGCCCATTGTATAACTTTGTACTAAAATAAAAAGGCAGTTATCTTTATTCATTGTGCCTACTGTCTTCCAACATCTCTAAATATGTGACTCTTTACTATAATAGGGCGTGGTCCATTGATTTAAATATTTCTACACAAAAACAACAGGATGATTGGCTAATTTCTGTCTTTGAGGAATCCCATATTTTAGCACACAATATTTTATTTAGTACAATATATTTTTATGGGGAAAGATTAACAATCAAATTGGCTTAATTTTCCCCCTTCATTAATTCAACTAGAGACAAATATGCACATCGGAAACAAAACGTGTGTTTGAGGGAGGGGCAAATTTATAAGTGAATAAAGCCTGTCAAGTCCAAAGACAGCAGAAACTGGGAAGTTTCGAAAAATTTAAAGAAGGATATTCTGAAACATGACAGAAGTTTTGCATCGTCTTCTACGCTTTCCCTTGATTTCTAACTTATTTTTTTTTTTTACTTCCAGCTGTTAATCTCATTTTAGAAAAGTTATTTATTTATATAATAAATCATTATTTTGGAATATAATACCTCAATTCAATTTGTAAAAATCGTAAACTTGTCGAAACGGATGGGAGTTAGGGGTAGACAAACTGGTTCTCCTTGTCGAAGATGGTTTCTCTGGCACTCCAGCTCTCCTTGTTCTTGGTTATCAAGTAGAGAAATACAGTGATTTAGATTTCTATTAAAGTAGTAAGAACTGGTCCAGATTCGAACTTACTTTCTCAAATCAGTTGATTAGAGCTTCTGCCCGGTTAAAAGGACCTTGGTTCGAATACATGCAGTTTAATTGCACGACTGTGTGTGGTCAAATTAATAGTGTTCCTGACTAGTTGGGAACTCGTAGACTTAAGCTCACGATGTGTCCTGAATACTCCGTCTCCTTATCAATGGGCGTTATGAAAGGACAGTTATCCTCGCTAAGAGTAGCGTTATAGGCGGTTTCTGCCATTGTGTGGTTGCTCTACTTCTGGCAGGAACTCTAAATTAAAAGGAACTATGCTAAAACTCTGGGATTTCTAATGTGACCATTCATGTGTTTATAAGGAGTTGTTTCAGCTGAAAATTACAAATCTTTTTTTCTCTCTCTCTCTCTGGTAGCATACAACACAACTACTATTATAAGTACATTGGTTTCTTTTGTCGAAATTCGCATAAAGCTACACGAATTTTGAAGCGACAGACAATAAGGAATGCAATTAATCAACACCATGCACTCACAGTTAAGTCTTGAACAACTCATATCAGACTGAATTATAGGATTCGGCTGACACATTCATAACATTTCAACAGCCTAAATCTTCGGATTGGAATGTTTTGGGCGATGAGGGGAGGCAGAAGGTGTATCAGAGAATCTAAGATCCAGTCCAGCACGCTAATCATAATAAAGTAAACGTATTTTCTATGGGATGTTTTACCACAGTAAACTAATGGAGGAAGGACTACATTTATGCGAGTTTTTGTGATGAAATACTTCCCAAAGTGATTTATTTTACATTGTTATTGTATTGTAAAGTCTTGCTCTATATACAGTAGCAAAACGCTATATTTGGGTAATCTTTTGTGAGAATCTAACTTAACATTTGTTTCCAGGGTAATAACGTTATGTCTTTCAAGACTTCGCAATGAATTATGTATCTGCCAAGTGAATTTTATTTTACGAACCTATTACGTTGTTCCTTCGAACCTTCTTACTTACTACAAAACTGATAAAAAAAGTGGAGTATCAGTTGTAGGAAAGGAAAGCTGGGACTGAACTGAAATAGAATAAAAAAATGTGCGATTTTTAAAACTGCTGAAATATTATTTTAAGTAAAACAAATAAACGGTAATATATATATATAAAACTTTTTAAACTTTCTGGCTTTACAAACTCGAAAGAAAACAAAACGGGATGCTCAGTTAAACAAATGCATCTGGAGGAAATAGTTTAGAGAAATATTGGAAAGTGCAATAAGATGTAAGAATACTGAAGGAAATCGTTAAGTAAGCGATCCATACGTCTTTCTTGGCATGTTTGATCTCCTTTTTTCTAAGTTAATGGTAATGAATATCTATCTCGGTAGCAATGCTACTCTGCAAGCTAAAAACGCTTGTAGTAACCGAAGTATGTCTTCATATAGAATATGTTTTCTTTTTCAAGTATATTTGCTGTTAATATATCTGGAACGAAAATATCAATTATTATTTTATCGAACGTTTTTCAGAGAAAATGGAGAGCACTCGTTGTCTTTTCTTGGTTGATAAAAAACAACCTTAACACCTGGTGAAGAATGAGTTTTAAAATCGCTTTATTAATAAACAAACTGAGAAGTAGATTCATTTCTGACTGTTTATTTTTACAAATCCTCAATATGTAATCTTATTTTTAAACAATTTACAAGATGCAAGTGTTGTTTATACATTTATTGGTAGCATATTAATCAATTTGGTACAAATGAATTTTTAACGAAACATTTGTATTTTTGTTGTTATGGCAGACCTACTAAGGCTATATTTGCTACCGTCTCTAATTTTGAACTACTGATCAGAGAGAAGGCGGTCAGTCAGCAACAACCTAACACCCATCATCCAGGCCATGGGCTAGACTGGCACTTTTATAATGCACCCACAGTTTAAAATGCAGGGAGAACATTTTGTGGTATCGCACAGTTTCGAATCCACCTCTTCAGTTCGGCGGCCTATATTCAGAAAGGAAATAATTATTAATAGAGAAAAAAAAAAAAAAAGAGACAAATGACCAAAGGTGCTGCATCCTAAATTCGCATGAACAAGTTTAAACCTATTAAGTTTTGAGTTGAAAATTTTACTAAACCGGTAAGCAACTGGCATGTGTAAGATTAGATAGTAAACCGGTACAACGTAGGTGTAGAGACAATGTTACTACGTCAGCATTCCTTACCATGTAAAAATGTGCCATTGAATTTCTTACTTGAACGTATCCTCAGGCTGTCAGTAAATATATTCATTCTGTTAAACTCAACTCTATTTCATTTGCAACAATCATGGCAAGTGGAAACAATACAGATTATTGTTTATATTCTTACTTTTTTATTGGTTTCCACCACTTGACGACAAGCTCAGTTGAAGTACCTATGTGTACAGTAAAGATGGCTGATATGGATATTAAAAAAATATTTAAAACACAAAATAAGTAGCGTTGTTACTTATTTTGTGTTTTAAACAAACGCTTTTAATTTCCATTACTTTGTCTATACCGTATGTAAAACGTGAAGCAGTTTGTTTGTTTGTAATTAAACACAAAGTAACATAATAGGCTATCTGTGCTCAGCCCACTACGAGTATGAAAACTCCATTTATGGCGTTGTATTTTTGCAGACACGCCGCTGTGCACTGAGGGCACAACATGAAACATGCTGGTATGAAGTTTAAAGATTATTTACACCCGATGTTTATAGGCGGAAATTTGCCTTTTGATCAAAAAACAACACGGAAACTCTAGAAGTTTTTTGTTAAGCTACTCAAGGGCTATATACACTAGCCAGTCTTAATTTTGAAGTAATATACTAGATGGAAGGCCACACACCAACAACTCGTGAGTTATACCCTTACTGAATAGCGATATTTCTTTGTAAATCTTTTAACACACCCACAGCCCCGAAAAATGAATCGCAACTCACTTGTTTTTTTCATTGACGAGGTACGAACCATAAAACCCCTGATCCATTGTCTGGCACTCTAAGCAAAGCACTGGACCATACACAGCCCAACGCCTAGAGTTTCTTTGTTCAGCATTATAAGTCCAGAGAATTACCACTGTCCTACCGGGGGATACGTTGAGAGCAAGAGGACATCTCATTTACGAAATCTGTGAATAAAACTATATTAGTTGTGTTAGCAAATATGATAATGTCTGTAGTCACGTTCTTTACCATGTACAAAAAAAAATCCAACTTCTATGACGACACTACTTATCTACATGAATTTATCTTGCAGCCAGAGATGCAGAGAAATAAACTAAAAAGAAGTTGACAATCATGCATTGGCAGCGCCAGGATATTTTTGTTTGGGGGGGGGGCTGAGGTAGACTGTGGAGGGGCTTCCCAAAATACCATAATATGAAGTATAGATGGTAAATTATAATAATGTAAATACCAAGGTATATTTCAGAAAGGTGTGCTATTTTGAACTGGTTTTTCAATGCAGTTTTCATTGGAAACTCATACTCTGATTAATAATTCATTATTACAAATTAGAAATAATCTGTTTATGAAAATATGTGTATATGTAAAAGAGGAAGCTCACCCAAATTCCACTCAAGGTAATACATAATAATAAAGAAAATCAAAATCAGCTTAGATTGAATATTTAATATACCATTAAGAGTAAAGCTAGAAATCAAAAGAAATATAACATAAAGACATAGTTTACATAGCAGAAACGAATTATCCCATGTGAAGTTAATACACTCTGAGGAAAAGTAAGGTCACTATCAGGCTAACTATCTTTCATCTTAATGAAGATGTTGAGTTCTACAGATCTATGTCTCTTTGATGTTAATTGTTATGCAACAACGACGATTGTGTTTTCCATATTTTATGAATATATGTAGGTAACAATACTGGAGGCTGAAGGGGGATTGGCTCATTTGGGGGGGAGCTCAAGCCCCCTCTTCGCGCTGCCACTGCGATCACGCCACCACAATCATTGCTCAAATAGGTTATTTTTAAGAACTTAATTTGAATCAAGGTTTCTTTTTAATTTGGACAAGACAATGTTCATGCACGATTTTTAAGCATCTGTATAATGTTGTGCAAAACGAAATAAAAACAATACATTCAGGTTTCACTTTAAATAATTATTAGTAATAACATATTTCAACACTTAATGTTTTTAAAGTGTTCTTATTATTAGAAACTTAAAATGTGCGAAACATCAGAAAATTGTATTCACAAGACGAAAAAAACAAGAACATTTCATTAAATTTAGGTGTGCAATTCTTCTGAAGTGTGGCCCGGCAATTAAGGCACTCGACTCGTAATCTAAGGGTCGCGGGTTCGAATTCCGTCGCCCCAAACATGCTTGCCCTTTCAACTGTGGGGACTTTATAATGTTACGGTCAACCCAGCTATTCGTTGGTAAAAGAGTACCCTAAGAGTTAGCGGTATGTGGTGATGATTAGCTGCCTTCCCTCTTGTCTTACACTGCTAAATTAGGGACGGCTAGGGCAGATAGCCCTAGAGTAGCTTTGCGCGGAATTCAAAACAAACCTACTGAAGTGATTGAATAATTATGGACTTTTTGTCTTCAAAATCTCCCCAGTTTGCCCAATGATACTTCGAATGAACAATACATTTTTTTGGCCTCTCACCCACTCTTTCACGATAACGATTTTTTTCTTCGCTTTAAGGTTTGACTTCATGAACATCATTTTCACGGTATCATAAAATCTCACGCAATTAGTCCAAAAATATATATTTAATGTTTCTTTTTGTTTGCAAAAAAATAATTAATCAGTCCTTAAGAAAGTTTTTTTTTAAATTCATTATGTATTTTGAAAAGAATTTAAAGACTAAGTTTATTTTCATGGTAAATTTGAAAAATGTTAAATGTATCATCTGTACTCGAATGGAACTCTTTTCTTGTTTTTTTTTTAAAGTTTGCCCGAATGAAAACTAGTTTGTTTGTTTTTTGTCTTAATTCTTCAATAATCAGTGACTTATTAGCATCGTTGGTTCATAAGAAAGTAATAACTTAGTATTCGTGCTCTGTTTAGGTTCCGTTTATAGCATATTTTATCGTTTTTTTTTAATATAGATAAGTTTAACATATTCTAAAGATAATGGTTTGTTCAAATATTATTAGTTGTCGCCTCGAGTAAAAGTGTGACATTGTGACACTACAAACCTTTGGCTAATCATTCCAAACCGTTTTCAGTGAAACCTTAAATTTTTATTACGTTTCATAAATTGTTCTTTAATCAAATTATAATGCCATTTTAAACGGATTTTCTTAACACTTTCAAACTCTGTTTCGTGTTTCAGCATAATATCTGTGTCTTTGAAGTTGCCTGAAGTCTGAGAAGTGCTCAAGCAAGCCTTGAAGAACGTTCTGCTACTTTGATGGAATCCGTTCAGCTTGCTGTTAATGTTCTGTGTATTTTACTCCCAAGACAGATATTTCAACATTAACTTGGCAGTCGGTTGGAGCAACGGCAGTATTTACGAGAAAAGAAACATTCTGTATGATTCGCGGACGTCACTTTGGAGCGAAATTGCTCTAGTTCTTAACGCGCTCGGGATAGATATGATCTTACTACAGTTCGTTCATTTGCATTTACGTTGAATTACGACAGCAGCAAGTGAGCGTTCATTTGGAGCTTGTGGCGCGAGAGCGTCTAGTAGTTAGCAATAATAGCAGAATGTGAATTGTCAGGCCAAATGAAAAGTGAAAGGCTTGGTCAATATATTTAAATATATATGTGCGCATATATATCTACATTGCAATTCTCGGATACTTAAACCCCAGCCTTTTTTGCTCTTAAGATAGCAGAGAAGAAGTGTTGTATATAGTGATAATTCTGTATGAATATTACCATTTTATGTTTCTCTGGAAACTGCTTTTCTCGTCTTATCGACAACATTTGGTTTTAACACACGACAACAATGTAAAATATGACCTCTGCATAATCTTAGTAGGTGATTTTTGGAGCTGTGCAGCACATAAAACTTATAAATTCTGCTCAACGTGGTCGCTAAGGGAAATGAAAACAACTTTATGCGCAAAATAGAAGACATACGTTTGTTTATATTGTATTTGTTTATGTGGTAAGGTCAAGTTTCGAAATGAAACCATATTAAAGAGAAATAAAAGAGTCTTCGTCTTTATATGATTCAACTATAAAATGAATAGGTTAAAAATAACGTACTTGTCCCAAAAGAGCTCAGTGATAATTTTTCCTGTGCTCTGGATTATTACATGTATATATATATACTCAAGATTATGCAACGATCACGTGACTTGCATGGCTGAATATCCAAATTAAAGCCCGTGGGTAATAAGAATAGACTATTGCTCAAATGCTGGATGCAAGAAACTTCTTCACTAAAGAGCTTATCAATCAAGTTTCCCACTGTTTTCGTCTCCAACTTTGTGTGGCAGTATTACCCATGACCATGTGCATCTGGTACCCGAGTCATCAGTTTCGGAATTGGAGAATATTTTATTACCCCAACCACTCTTCGTGGGAGGAGCATTTGACGCACTCATACACTACACGCATGACTCTTACCCTATTTGTTGTTTTATAAACATTAAACATTACATGATAATCATGAGGACTAAATCAACATAGTTTCAGGAGGTTTATATGGTGATTGAGTAAACAAGACCGAACCAACTCAGAGAAATTTTAAAATGTATCATTTAACAGACAAAAACAAACGTAACTTTTTACTTATGAGAGACTCCCAGAGTGGCACAGTGGAAGATCTGGGGACTTTATAACGCTAAAAATATGGGTTCGATACCCGCGATGGAGAGATCACAGACAGTCTATTGTGTAGTTTTGTGCTTAATAACAAACTATAGCGCTCTATATACCCGTAAACAACTTCTTACAGTATGTGAGCCATATATCTATACCTTCTACCGAGGTAGAAATATTGTATGCTTTTCCTTCATTAAATATCTTCGAGCACTTTAGTGTTTTTTTTAACACACAGTGTTAAACGTAGTGTTGTGGTGCGCCTGGTCAAAGTTTTGTTAATATTGTTGTTAGTTTTTCTTACATTTACAGACATATTTACATAAAAAAACAGGCAGTTAAAGCTGTTGTATTCGGTGTTAATTTGGTATTGTTTATAATAGATTAAAGTTAACTATTTAGATATGAAACACAATTATACGTAACCGTTTAAACAAACAATACGCTGTAAACAATTACATAAAATCATTTTTCCCCTTCAAACATTTTACGCACGACACAATGTTTTTTTACTATAAATACAATTTTGTTTTGTTTAATACGTTGCTACATTCAATTTCTCTTTGTTTAATACGTTGCTATATTCAATTTCTCTTTAATAAGAAACTTATACAAATTTAGCTCTTTAAACAACGCTAAGGTTTGAGTTTAACCCAGTGACTAGCATATAGGGCTGCTTATAATAAAGTCCAGGATTCGAGACATGATACTGCTAAACATATTTCATGTGTTCTTCTGCAGTAGTATCATGATGATGACAGTCAACTTCACTTCTCCATTCAGAAGGTAGAAAAAAGCTGTAATATTGGTTGGCTTGTTGACTTTCCTTTGGTCAGTAGTCCAAAATTACCGACCACTATATCTGAACTTCAGGTGATTCCGACCAGGCCCGTTTAGCTAACGTGCTCAAAAGTTGTTGTTCAGATTGAAAATTTTGATTTTATCTATTTTTTCATTTTATCTTTAGAATTCTTTAAGTAGCAGTTACACCATTTACCCATATATAACATTCTTAATATGTGAATATTCATTACAATATTTAACGATTTTAATTTATCTCCATCTAAATTATTTGAAATCTATGAACGTCCTATGTGGGATCATCTAATTCACTGAAACAACCAAGCTTGACCTATCAACTTTTATCAAATTAAATTAGCTCTTGGAATTGCATCGAGTTAAAAAATTACACTTATTGAAATGACTAATTCTGGCAAGTTAAGCTTAATTCTACAAAGTAACGACTTCGTGCAGCCTCAGTTTTGGTCGTTTTACAAAGCTAAACCTAATTCTACAAAATCCCATCCAATGACCATAAGAGAGAGAGAAAGACTGCTGTCGAAGGAGAAAACGTTAATTACTGTTGGTTCCTACACATCATTTCTCCATTCACTAGAAAGAACAACATAACTATTTACTAATTCTAGTAAAAAAGTAAGGAAAGTTCCATCAACAGCCACCCTAAATATTCCTTGATGTCCATGAAGTTCTGCGTTTAGATATATATGCATAAATACGTATAACCAGTATTTTATTTTAACACCAGGAAGAAAAATTATTTCACAGTCAAGTTTTAGTCAGTAGCCAATCATAACATCGACATTGTATATATATATATATATATTGAAGCAGTTCGAACTACCCCCAAATGGTCAGTTGATTATAATTTATATTACAAGACATTCTTACAGAATTACATTAATTTACGAATGTAAATATATGTACATTTAAATATGCAAACTTGAATTAATGCAGACTGTCAATCATATAACTCGCACACACAAGTTTATAGCCATACACTTAGTTTGCCAGGCACGTATATAGCCATACCAAAACTTTGCCACACACGTTTATAGCCCTACCAAAACTTTACCACACAAGTTTATAGGCATACCATAACTTTGCCACACACGTTTATAGGCATACCAAAACTTTGCCACACAAGTTTATAGGCATACCAAAACTTTGCCACACATGTTTATAGCCATACCAAAACTTTGCCACACAAGTTTATAGCCATACCAAAACTTTACCACACATGTTTATAGGCATACCAAAACTTTGCCACACATGTTTATAGCCATACCAAAACTTTGCCACACAAGTTTATAGGCATACCAAAACTTTGCCACACAAGTTTATAGCCATACCAAAACTTTGCCACTCCTAGTTACACCTGGTTATTCAGTGTTTTAACGCTAAAAACTAGATTAGATACCCATGGTGCGCAAGCCACAGATAGCCAGTCGTGTAGCTTTGTGCTATACAACAACCAAAGAAACAAAACAAAGCTTTATAATCTCGTCATCCATTAAATGAGTTCGTGTAATTTTTATGGAAATATTTCCATCATTTTAGATATGTTTTATGATTTAATGTGGATCTACATCAGTTGCGGGGTTGTGTTCTCTATAAGTACATATAGTTGAATCAAATAGTTAGACATGCACGTAAAGTATTCTATATGTTGTGAAGTAACCGCGTGTAAAGATTAAATTATCTGATAATTTTATTGCGCACTTTTCTAAAGCACTTGTTCCAGCTTGTCTCTAAGATTTTCAAACATGATATCTATTACTAAAATTATGTGTGTGTGTGTGTTTTTTGGTATTATTTTCTATTTTATTACTTCAACAAAGTGTTCTAAATTCTTAGTTCGTTTAGGCTTTTCTTCGCAGGAAATAAATCACCTACACCGTGCCAACTCGTCACAATACAACAAAGTGTCCAAAACCATATATCTCTTTGAACCCTGCGCGCTCTATACGACACGTAAGTTATACAGCCGAACGGAGGTAATTTTTTTTCTAACGGACTATGAACGGATAGATAGACAGATAGATAGATATAAATATACACTGTGAATACCTTATATGCTAGCCCGTTCGTCAAGAGTTTTGTAAAAATGCCAGCACCAAGCTTCTAGATTGTCACCGAGGGCTGGAAAGAAAGCAGTCTAGCTTTCACATGTCAAGTCCATGTTACGACAATAGATAAAATACGACTTGGGTCTGTCAGGAACATGATGACTAATTTGAAATATGTCTTTTATCTGACATGGCCTTTATTTCGTTCAACTGGGGCCTCTGTTGTCAGCTACGATGATGAACGTTGAGCCATATAATCTTTGTGTTAAAACTACGACGTGTGTATATGGTTAGTTTTAGTTCTTTCCAAACTCTTATAAAACAACAACAACAAAATACAAGTAAATCACTATATTTACATTGTATGGACAAACCCATACACTTTAGACTTGCAACCAACTTTTCTCAACTATATACTTTCTATTCTGTATAATATTTTCTTCCATCTCATGAAAACAGTTTAAATGTACAGATACAAATCAATACGTCTGAAGTATTTTTTTATATTGTAATTTTTATCTACCATAAACTAACTGATCGCAAATTCTTAGAGTACTACTAAAGAAAGAGTTCACTAAATATTTTTTTAGATTTATTGCTTGGAGTATGTTTTCTTATTGCAAAGTCACATGGGGCTATCTACTGAGCCCATCAAGGGGAATCGAACCCCTGATTTCAGCGTTGTAAATCTGAAGACATACCGCTGTACTAGCAAGAGGCTTATTACTTGGAACTGTTACACTTAAGAACAGTCCTTTTTAAGTGGTGATAACTGTAGGTTAATTAGAATTACTCGAATAAGTAATAAGTCTCCATATAAACCTAATCTTTACTGATCCAGGTATACCTGTACAAAATCTGGGTTCAATAGCAGTCTAAATTATTATTACTTTTTGTTTTTAGTCTATGATGAGTTTGGGGACGAGAGTGGTAAAGGATCGCAGTTTAGGTTTTTGGTATTAATAGCATAATATGAATCTTGAAGAATTTGTCCAGCTTGTTCTCTTCGATTATCAATAATATGATTTTAAAAATGTTGTTTTAGATCTGGCTGCTGTACAAAATTTTACGGTATATGTTAAGTATTTTTAAACTTTTGATCAAAGCTTTCTCAGCGAGATAGTTGATTATATATAGATTGCTGATCATGTTTCTCATCGTATAAGTTATTGTTATTAAAGAGAGAATTGAAAACTGAAAGAGTTGAATAACAATGTAACTAGCACACAGTACAATACAACAATACAACTATGATTGCTCTGAAAAAATGCAGGCTGAGGCCAGCACTAGTCAAACTAGGCAGTTGCCTATGGAAGCAAAAACAAGGGGGTGGCACAAAAGCTGTGAAACACCACAAGTATTGCAGGAGAAAATTATACTATTTGGGCAGTAACAACAAAACTATCCATGAAGACAGTTGCCGGGCCCGGCATGGCCAAGCGTGTTAAGGCGTGCGACATGCTCGCCCTTTCAGCCGTGGGGGCGTTATAATGTGACTGTCAATCCCACTATTTGTTAGTAAAAGATAGCCCAAGAGTTGGCGACGGGTGGTGATGACTAGCTGCCTTCCCTCTAGTTTCACACTGCTAAATTAGGGACGGCTAGCACAGATAGCCCTCGAGTAGCTTTGTGCGAAATTCAAAAAACCAAAAAACAAAACGAAGACAGTTGCCATCCGCCATATTTGCCATTTGAGGTTTTACAAGTACTTTTCGGAAAAGTAAAGGTTTGATTCTCAGTTTTGTCTTATTACACTTATTACATAGTTTAATAAAACTTCGTTGATCATGCTTTATATCTACAGTCAATAAAAAACTGAAGAATAACGGATACTTACAACTGTTATTGTTTTCATTCAGGTCAAATAAACTTAAATATTTGGATTTTTAACTTTTATTTTGATAATTGCATATTTTGCTATATACAGGAGCAGGGTGTACTCAGGTTGAAGGTTTGCCCAGGGTACCAAATACCTTTGCACCGGCCAAGAAGGCGTGTTTCATGGCTAAAATAATGATAAAATATATCTGAACAAATGGATTGATAATATAATACCACAAACATTTCATAAAACAATCAGTTTGTTTGTTTATTAGTTCAAAATTGCCTGACAAGTTTTTGTGTAGATATCAATCGATATTCCATTATTCTAAAATTCTCGAATTTTATGTCATTTCTGAATATATTGGTAAAAGCTTATACCATATCCAAAATTCAATAACTACTCATCTAAAAAACTTAACAAAGTTTATGTGACAGTAGTTGGAGCACGGAAAGTGCACAAAACTATTGAATTTAATATTATACCTTTTCATAAATGCGAAACTTAATTGAATTGAAACATGTTGATGTTGTTTATTTTTAATTTTTGTGATAATTTGTTTCTTCTGTCTGGTTTAAATGTGGTAATTCCGGTCATTTGGCATCATAAAATGAGTTTTGAAGCTACATTTTGTATGTTTGTGAATGACTTGTAATACAAAAAACTCTTGTTTTACTTAGCATTACATAATATATACTCTTCAAAAAAAGAAACGCAAAAGGCAAAATATGAGACAAATTGTTAACAAGTTTATTCCGGGTAGTTCTTTATGACATGTGTGAAACTTTGCACATTCACTGCTGAACATCCAAAGTCTGCAAAGGCGTAGTCCACGTTCACTAGGTGAAGTTTAACGTCACTCAACGTCAATAACGAGTATGCCCCCCCGTGAGCATCAATAACTGCTTGGCATCTCCTGCCCTTGGAAGCGATGAGATGACGAATCACATCCTGTGGAATCACTGTACACTTAGCCTGCAATGCTGCTGCAAGCTGAGGTAGAGTCTACGATTGAGGTTGTCGCCGTCGCAGACGTCGGTCCAACTCGTCCCAAAGATGTTCGATGGGGTTTAAATCTGGTGATCTGGAGGGCCATGGAAGAACGTCGATGTTGTGGTGTCTCAAGAAGACAGTGGTGAGTTGGGCTGTGTGAGGACGGGCGTTGTCATGTTGAAAAACGTCGTTGACGTTCACCATGATGGGTTGCACATGGGGCCTAAGAATCTCGTCGACGGTTGCGTACGGTCTGATCGGAAATTCTACGCAGCCCTGGTATGGTTGAGGCAGTAGACGTCGCAGTGGTGGTCCTATCCCGAAGGTGACGTAATCGGATGTAGCGATCTTGTGCGGGCGTAGTCACACGAGGTCTGCCAGATCGTGGACGGTCACGAGTTGATCCATGTTACTGGTGACGATTCCATAGCCTTGTGATGGTGCTTGGGTGGACATTCACAGCTCTGGCAACATCTGATCGGGATTCGCCTGCTTCCAAGCGACCAATGGCGTTGTTGCGTTGTGCTTCAGTCAGTCTTGGCGTAACTGTATTGCGTGTCGGTGGCTTAACACTGAGCTATGGAAACCGAGAACCCGTCACTTTTATAGGGGATTTTGCACATGTTGCACTTGCAGAACATGCAAATCTCTCAAACAAATTTATTGGACACGCATGCGTTTTGGCGAAAAATCCGATGTTTTCCTCCGTTTTGAAAGTGCACAACTTTTATTGTCATTTTGGTCTGACAATCAGTGCCTTAACACGTGTAACATCACATACTCTGAGCTTGTAACGTTATTACATATATTTCTCTTTAAAATCACAAAAATATCCCTTTTGCGTTTCTTGTTTTGAAAAGTATATAACATGATATTTAGGGACAACAAGGGACCTACTGATCAATCTAGGCTGTTACATTCTCTAAATTAAACTAAAACTATTTAAAAAACCCTTAAAACTAACCCTTATCATTCATATAGTTTTAAGGGTTCTTTAAATAGTTTTAGTTTAATTTAACTCATTTATATTTATTGCTTCCACAACATCTAATGGCAAACTATTCCAAAGATTAACTACCCTATTAGAAAATAAAAAAATGTCTAATCCGAAAATGAATTCTACGCTGCTAAGATTTATATTTGTGTTTCTAGTCCTACCATTCTCACAACTAAGTATGACAAAAAGATACACATCAAAACTATAAATTAATTTTAGAATCTTAAACACCTCAATGAGATCCCCTCTACCTTTTCTTTTTTTAAAAAAACAACAAATTTCAGAAATCTTACCCTCTCCTTATATGAAAACTGCTCCATTTTCAAGGATCATTGTAATAGCTATTCTCTGAGTCCTTTCCAACAGTTCAATGTTCTTCCTAAGTTAAGGAACTCAAGACTGAACACAATACTTCAAATGTGGTCTAACCAGTGAGCTATACAACGAAATTATAAAGTTTTTAGACTTGTATTCACTATTTCTTTTGACACAATCTAAAATCCTATTTGCCCTACCACTAGAAACAGCACACTACTTGATTGGTTTAACAGACTGATCAACCAACACACAAATATCCCTTTCTTTTGCAACACTACTAAGGTTATTCCCATCCAAATTATACTTATAATTGAAATTATCATAATCTTTATGCATTACCTTGAATTTATTATAATAAAAAGCCATCTACCATTTATTTGCCTAACTCACTAAGTGATTTGAATCCTTTAATAAGTCAGCAGCATCTTTCTCACAGCCAGCAACACCCAAGACCTAAATATCATCAGCCAATGTAAGTAATATATTAATCATTCTTTCATCTATGTCATTGATGTAAATCAAAAAGAAGGATGGTTCTGAGACTGAGCCCTGAGGTACCGCACTTGCAACATTAATCCAGTTTGGTTGAACTCCATTTATAATAATATTCTGTTTTCTTACATCCAGCCCCTCTCCTATCCAATTAATTAACTTATACCTCTTATTTAAAGAAATATTTTTTCACGAGACTTTTATGTGGCACCCTGTCAAATGCTTTCTGATAATCTAAATGCAGAAACTCTACAACATTACCATCATTTACATTAGCAGCAACCTTTTCAAAGAATGTCAGAATATCAAAATATTTGTAAGGCAAGATTTTTCCTAAGTGAAACCATGTTGGTTATCCAATAAAACTGTAAACATTGTTAAATGACTTAACAAAGTATATTTTTTCAAACTCTTCAAAACTGTTACCGCGACTGATGTATGATTAGTAAGCTTATAGTCAACAGGAAAAAATTTATCACCACCTTTAAAAATAGGAGTAACATCAGGTAACTTCCAATCCTCTGTTACCTGTCCACTATGTAAGGACTTACAAAATTGTAGCAAGTGGATCACATATCCAATCCCAAACGTCCTTCAAAACAGTTGGGCAAATGTTATATTACTCAGTATCTTTATCTTTCTTTAAAGTTTACAATTTTTTCTTAACAAGCTCAGAATTAATGTGATCATCCTCTTCGACCTTGTTTCCATCTATCAACTGTTCATTATGAGGAATATTGTTTAAATCTTTGTTAATATAAACTGAAAAATGTGGAATTTAATAACAAAGCCATCTATTAACAATCAGATAAGAGCCTTTCTTAATTATCGTCCCTCAAGGGTCCTAACCCAATCTTAACATTTCGTTTACTCGTAATATAGGTAAAAAAAATCTTACTGATAATGTTTGTATTTTCAGACAACCCTTTTCATAGATTCTTATAATGTTCTAATTTCCTGTTTGATCAACTTTCTTCCCATGTTAGTAAAGTTACTTCGATGGAAAGACACCTTGACAATCCAGGTGGTTTGTTTTCCTATTGATAAAAACAATCGATGCTAGGCTCATGCAATCAAACCGTTTTTATGACATAAATATTTCATAAGATTTTGAAGCTGCTTTATTTTAAGGAAAAGTGTAGAAAAACCACTTAGTATATAATTTATTGTATTTTAACAAATAAACTTCCTGTTTAATTCAGTATTTATTTTAATTCTTACTTTACAAATTTCTTTAACTTGGGATGCTACATATTGCAGTAATCAAGATTGCATAAAACCTTTAGCCAAAGAAAGGTATGTGATTTTAGTAGTTTTTAATACGACGAATATGTAAAATGGGGGACAATAATAACACGTTTCTGATGTGCAGCGATAATGTTGAACTGAAATTTATCTATTTAATTCGTAGAATGATATTTCAAACATTCATAGTCCTTTGATGCTGCAGACAATTTAATGACTCAGGATATGCAAAATTAAATTTTGTTTCTGTTCAAGTGTTGAATAACACATATTTTCTCCATTCATCTCACATCTCAGCATCACTTCGCACGTTTCATACTTTCTTTAACTGTACTCAGAAAATAATGTTCAATCCACTTCGCTTTGAAAACTTTTTACAACCTGTTTTTCAACTTACACTATATGTCAGGAATCACTTTACATATTTGTTTCGTGTTGTGGTTTTCAAAATCATTATTTTTGTTTCCTTCGAGAGGATTTAGCAGCATTCCACTGCATAAGTCTCATCCCATTTGTTTTTATTAAACTGTACTTGTATCTAAGACTATTGTAAATGACCCTCCCAAACGACTAGGGTTTTAAACAACAAACAAACACAACCCTTCTCGAGATAGAATCAAAGAAGACTCAATTAGATTAAAGGTCATTGTTAAAGTTGAGCTAAAAATAGCTAATTATTATGAGGTTTAATTCATTTATGTGATCAGACGACTATCGTTTAAATTCAAAATTTGTAATTCACTTTTACTTTGCGACGGGGTGTCGAACCCGAGAGCCGCAGTTTACCAGTCAAACGCCTTAACTCACGTGACCATGCCAGGTCAATTACATAACGCAAAACCTAGTGTATTGTTGAAATTCTGGTTATGTTTTATAACACTGCTTGTATTTCTAACTGTGGATTCCTTAGTCTGACTATGAATATTTGATATTTATATTTTTATGTATATTGAATTCTCCTTTTCAAAATTTGTTACTATACAAAAATTTTAAGCATATTGTCTTTTATAAACTGCAGAAACAGAGCTTCTTGGTTTGTACTGTATGGTTATTATGATGTATTTTACCACCACATACGAGTTTTTTTCACGATCAAAACTTTATAATATTATAATATTTCCGGCGATGGTGATGTTACTATATTTTTAATTTCAAAGAGACTTTTTTAAAATTATAAATGTTTCAAAATAAGATAATTTTTAACTTCGTAAATATTAAAACCGTGACTGTTCGAGATGTTTCCCGATTTTTTAATTCCCAAACAAATAACACATTTAAAACAAATGCATAATCACCCAGTTGAACCTTAAACCAGACGAGACACGTGAGTGTGCTTCAGACTAAAGGAACGTCCGACTCATCCACGTACGTCAGTCTCTTAAAACAGAAGAGAATGTCTTAGGCCGTTTACAGAAAACCCTTACCACAGGGGTTCCCGTCGTCTTACGCATAATGATCCATCCACAAAACTTGGCGTTAACTCCCACCTAAGCAAACAAACTTTCCCCTGCTGTTCCCAGCAGGTTTGACCAAGTGGGCGGGTCTCTTCAAATTTGCCGCTGTATGGCGCTGTTAAGCCAATTAACTAGTTGTGTAAATCATTCTCTAAATAAGTAATTGGAGGTAGTTAGTTGCCTTATAATATACTGGTTATTATATTAAAGATAAACCTAGTCATTTTATCGAAGCAAAAAGAGAGAAAGGAAAGCAATAAAAGTAAGGAGGATATTTTAAAAGGGATTAAGTGGTAACAAACTTATGCATGGATCATTGCATACAAGTTACTCTATTGGTGGGTACGTATAACCAAGAAGAAGATGTTAAAAATCATTTTGGATTCAATTAAATTAATAATTACTTTATAAAGTGAGATTGCGATGATACGTTTGATCTTTCATCTTCTAAAAGTGAGGTGAGCATACCAGTTTAAGTTGTTTAATACTTTCATACTTGATGATCATGACACACAGAACACTATGTAAAAACCTATTAGCCTTAGTCCTAGAAATAGGTTAAAATAAGAAACTTAATTTCAATAGCAAACGAAACAGCGGCTCTTAATTCTGCATTGTTCGTGTCTAAGGAAAATCGGCAAAAACATATAAATGTCTCAATCATGTTCACATTAGTTTAGGATTCGATCCAGATGCACATATTCTCAAGTAATTAAAACAAGTATACATTAGCTATTGCCTTCTCATTGCATGAAATGTTGCCTCTCTATTATTAACATCCTCGAAAACAAATGTTTTTCAAATATTCAATCGGGATGTTTTAACGTTATTCATATTCATTTCATTTGATTTTACTTTATGTTATTCAAATTAACTTTAATTAAAAATTAGACTAAACTGAGAAAAACGTAAAAAATCTAAAGTATCATCAACCTTTCTCAAACTACTAGTAATTTCAGAAGAACAATAATGAGTTGTTTTTCATTTGTTGTGCCTTAGGTTTGCACAATACATTTCATACGTATAAAGGATGCCTGGAACCTCATTTGTTCAAGATTTCCAATGAAATATTTTTTTATTCTTTTTGAATGTATATATGTCTATACTAATTCATATAGTGGTATGCAGTTACTATGTCAAAAGTGGAATTCAGAAAGACGGGTTACATTTTTCCTAGGTGGCGTTATGCTTGAGATATAAATATTCCTGAGATAAGCAATGCAACATTCATTTTGGGAAATAAATATGATATTTGTATTTGCGTATATACATTCCCATTTTTAAATATCTCACAGATAAAAACCGTGTTAATCCACAATAAGGCTCAGAAGAGTGTATGTGTTGATATATAATAATCTCTGACTTTATGTTAGGTAACGTATTACTTACTTTCAAAACATTTTCTCGCTAGTTTGACTTTGAAGTTCTTGATTTGTTTTTTGTTTTTTTTTAATTTCGCGGAAACCTACACGAGGTCTATTTGCGCTAGCCATACCTAATTTAGCAGTGTAAGACTAGAGGGAAGGTAGCTAGTCATCACCATCCACCGCCAACTCTTGGGGTACTCTTTTACCAAAAAGAGTGGGATTGACCGTCACATCATAATGCTGTCATGGCTGAAAAAGTGAGCATGTTTGGTGTGACGAGGATTTGAACCCTCGACCCTCACATTACGAGTCGAGTGCCTTAACCACCTGGACATATGAAGTTCTTGACATTTTGCTTCTTCACTCTTGGTTCAATATGGACTTTTTCCAGGGACTATCACCTGGTTGAGAAATATGCAAAACAGTAATACGAATAAAAGAATGAGTTTTCATTTGGTGGGGTCATCAAATTAGTTTTCTTCATTTTGAAGTTATTTGAATAACTGGACAACATGGGCAAACGCAAGAAAAAACAACTTAAATATAACTTTCGCACATCTTTAAATTATTACTTAAGTGTCAAATATTATTGAAACTAGTTTTTAAATAGTTTATTGTATTATATAAATATTGTATTATATCTTCTATAAACTATTTTAGGTTATTCGTAAACAAAAACTGTATTGTGAAGTTTGTTCATCTCCCATTTTCCATCATTATTTTGGTTCAGAAACTATACAGATTCATTTGTTATTTGCTTCTGGATGCTTTGCCAAGGTCTGTAGGAAAATAAATAACTGGCAACGTCAAATCTTACTCTATTACGATAGTAGTGGGTAGGCCTAACCTTTGGCTTTCATTATCAGCAGAACAGGATCTTGATTGTTTACATTTGGTTTCCACTACAAAAGAAATATACTCTTCAGAAAAGGTGTTAATTACGGGTGTTTAGCTGTTCGTGATCAACATGATAGCCAACAGTATTTTGTGGCAAACGAGTTCGGCGCCGCCGGTCGTAGGAATTATATCTAAAGGAGAGGAGAAGGTAAAAAGTCAGACAATTATTTTAGCTTTCTTTGAAGACTTGACAGTTTGGCGGGAACTTTGATATACCAGTTGATGGTGTTATAATGAGGTTTGGGGAATGATTATCAGACTATAAAAATTGAAATTATCACGTTCATATTTGGCACTGACTATAATCTCGTACAAATCTGGTAAATTTTTTGTTGTTTTTTTTGTAGGGCGTAAGTAGACAAAAACTTACCCCAAATGATTAATCTTTGTAGACACTTTTATGAGAGTCTAAACCACTTAACAATGATCGCATCTTCCTATCGCGCTAAAACATCCTAAATTAAACTCGTGTGTACAGACATCTTCGTTTCATTATTTTGTTCTGTTATTTCTCAGAGTTTCACTTTTTTTTTTTTTCTGAAACGCTTATGAATAAAATGCGAGATTGTTTGGCTATGCCAGCAGATAAATTAAACGCCATATGAAGTATCTGTGAATCTCTTTACTATAAATTCTTTACAAAAAGTAATACCGAAAAATCAAAAAAACTTTTATTTTTGGAAATTTTCGCGCAAAGATAAAGAAAGGGCTATCTACACCTAGTTGTATCTGATTTCAAGTTAGAGAAAAAAAAAACACTTGAGATAATCTTATCTGAGCTAATATTGTGACTTGACAATCACTCTTATAACGCAAACCCTTGGCCACACTGTATGGAGTACAGTTTTGGGACAACAGGATGCAAACATTAAATCTTTGCACTCCATTAGGCTACCCCCCCTCTACTTTAGGGGATATAATGTAGAGGTTACACAGAGGAGAATTTTCTCGTTACTTATCAGTGTTGTATTGTCTTAATTATTTTTTTTGTGCCAAAGTAAAACTGTCTAATTATAGACCAGCAATTTCAGTAGTTATGTGATGGTTGACATAAAAACGCCCCCCTCCCAGTTTGACACAGGTAAGCAATACATCCTATTGCATATTTCTACACAGAAAAATTCCAAACTAAAATTGAGCGACTTTCAAGACAAAAAATGTCGTGTGTAACTAAACATACCGGCGGTCATTTAATAGTTGTCTTCCTATTTGCATTTTCTCCCAGTAGACGTGAAGGAGGTTTCAAGCTACCTGTTTTTCATTTCAACCTTAATTAGGGTACTTAGGCTATAAAGAAAATGTTAAATAGCCATCAAAAAGTTACACGCACACACACACCACGTACAATACACACCAAGATGCATGTTCTCTAAATTATAGAAAGGTAGACTATTCTAGAATGATCTAGTCTTGAATATTCATGAAGTTGTCTTAACGAAGATCGTCAACGATACAGCTATCTTTCGATACCATAATTGCAACGCTAGTGTCTGGTGAATGATTAAACAGGACATGGCGATAGTGTCAGTGACAAGAAACAACGTATTAAAATTTACTTTTTAAACAAGGAAATCGTTTTGCATGCACAATATATACAACAAAATATATGTATATGATAATAACATAATACGTATGTCATAAAATCCTAGAAATAGAAGTTGGGTAATTATAACAAGAAATAACTGGGTAAGAAACTGGACGTGAATTAAAGAAAAAATAAAGTAGTAAACGTCTAAGGAAAAAAAAAGAGTAAACTTTATGGCGTGGATCGGTAAGGGCAGAACGCTGGATAAATAAACAGAAATAATAGAACCATAAATCTTGGGAGCTGTGAAAGTCAAGTAGCTGCTAGAATTAGCTTGTGATAAAAGGCTTGGTATTTTTTATTTGTTTGAAATTTCAGGCAAAGCTACACGAGGGCTATATGCGCTTGCCGTCCCTAACTTAGTAAGATAATTTTAGATGGAAATCAGCTCGTCATCACCACTCATCGCCAACTATTGAGCTACTATTTCACCAAGAAATATTGGGATTAATCGTCACAGTATAACGCCCCCACGGCTGAAAGGGCGAGCATGTTTGGTGCGAGGGGATTCGAACCAGCAACCCACAGATTTCGAGTCGAACGTCTTAACCCATCTGACCATGCCGGGCCATCTTAGTAATAAATAAGCTTATATTTATGTAACCATGCTTCACATATAAAACTTTGTCAGAACACCGACAAAGACATCATAAATTTGAATGTAATTTCCAAATAACTGGCGACATAAAATAAATTAACTTCTAGAGGTTGTTTGAGCATATTAATTAAACATTATGTGTAATACTTGTGATGGAAATTTTTGATAGGAGACTGTGATTAAAAATGAACGGTTATTAACCGTATATAATACCTAAATCGTCAGCACATGTAATCTTAGAGGTGTGTCGTAATCCTAATCTAGCGAATCAACACTACTGTCTTGCTGTGTCATACATAACACCATATTTTTAATATAGCAAATTAACTGTCTTATCTTCCTGGTCATGTGTAATGATCTGGTTGACTGGAAAAGCTTTAGTAACCGAATGAAATATCATGCCTAATTAATAAATTTCATGTCATAATAAGCTTACACCTAAACTATCGAACTGCATGAGCTAATCTTCGTCGATGATAGATGTTTTTGTGTTTTTTTTTAATTTCGCGCAAAGCTACTCGAGGGCTATCTACGCTAGCTGTTCCTAATTTAGCAGTGTAAGACTAGGGTCTTACCATCCACCGCCAACTCTTGGGCTATGGGATTGACCGTTACATTATAACGCCCCCACGGCTGAAGGGGTGAGCATGTTTGGTGCGACCGGGATTCGAACCCACGGCCCTCGGATTACGAGTCGAACGCCTTAACACACATGGCCATGCCGGGCCACGATGATAGAGGAATGTCATGTAAATACGAGGTCTGTTCAAAAAATACGCGGACTGACGTCATAAAACAAAATGTACTTTATTTAGAAGTTACAGGTCTGGGACCCCTTCAAAGTACTCTCTTCCCCAACGCACACACTTATCCAACGGTGTTTCCACTTGTTGAAACAGTCCTGGTACGCTTCTTTTGTAATGTCCTCCAGCTCCTTCGTCGCATTTGCCTTAATCTCGGGAATCGTCTCAAATCTTCTTCCTTTCAAGGGTCTTTTGAGTTTGAGGAACAAGAAAAAATCGCAAGGAGCAAGGTCAGGTGAGTAGGGGAGGGAAGAACAGTGATCGAGTGTTTGGCCAAAAACGCACGAGTTCTGAGGCACAAATTTCGCAGCAACGCGGTGCATCTTCAAGTTTTCGGTCAAAATCCCGTAACAAGATCCAACTGATATCCCACACTCTTCAGCAAGCTCCCTGACAGTCAGACGTCGATTTGTCCGCACCAGGGTGTTGATTTTGTCGACGTGTGGGTCGTCAGTTGACGTGGAAGGACGTCCAGAACGCTCATCATCTTCAATGAACTGTCGACCATCCTTAAAAGGTTATGCCACTTGAAACATGCCGTACGCTTCATAGCAACATCACCGTAAGCCGTGTTAAACATAGCAAAAGTTTCAGTCGCAGATTTTCCAAGTTTAACACAAAATTTCACAGCAAGTCGTTGCTCCTTCAGGTCATTCATTCTGAAATCCGCCAAACGAAAAAATCGCACTTCACTTAAAACCGCGTAGCTAATACACAAATGAAGATATCTGCAATCGGGAAATGGCGTCGTAATCAGCTGATCTGTGGGAACCTAGCGACACCAAGCGGATTCCCCTGGAACCAACTGGAGCCGCGCAATTCAAACAGTCCGCGTATTTTTTGAACAGCCCTCGTATATTTAAATGTTGGTTTTATTTACAAACACATATACTTTGGTTATGAAAGGGCATAAAAAATACAACAGTTATGTCATATTTACTTTTTATGTTTCAACTTTTTTGCTGCACAAATGTTTAATTTTATTAAACGATTTTAACTATAAATGCTTCTTACAATTTTCTAAGTAGTTCATTACTTTTTGTTAAACGTGTCTTAGCGCAAAATTGCATCTAGCCTCATGGCTTGAATATTAGTACAATGTTATATTTTGCTGCACAACTTGCACTACATAATCGAGTCATAGACGATACAGGTGGAGAACGCTTGTGAACTAAGGTATACTAAATGAAACCTGTCACTAAATAGATAAGCGTCCATGTGGGATTCGAGTCCTCGTTATTCCTACCCTTCTTTTAACGAACTGAAGATTATTTGGCTTGAACTCAAATGCTCTCGCGTGCCCTTAAAAATTGTTTAACCTAGTTCGTTAATTTTACGAACTGTTTTAGTATAAAAAGAGCATCTTAGGATAAAATACAATCTCGTATGCTTTCTTTCTCATTGCTGAGGTTCAAAGACCATGGTCTGTGACATCATAATAACCATTTATAGGTTCCTGTTTCTCACCCTGTTGGTGCATTGGATCAATGACAATGCTGTCCACTCCTTAATGTTGTCAGTCCATCTTCTGGGCTGTCGTTCAAATAAGCGACATCCTTCAATCTTCCCTTGAAGGATGATTGATGACAAACAAACCTATATTACAACTTAGCTACAAACAAGATACTACACGTTTAATTACTGTTTTTATTACTTGCTAATTTTCTTCTTGCTATTATACGTAATTCTGCAGCATCAAAACAGAATTTTAAATTGTAATTACCTGAACAAGTATGCAAAGTGACAAGAACGTATGTATGATTAAAGTGAAGTTTCTTGTGACTTATTGGCTTACCGAAAGCTTGACTTTCTTATTTCATTTAAACACATATAAAAATAATTCAAATCACATTCTTCTCTTATTCGCACACTTTGAACAATTTGAAGTTGAAATAAACTTTGCTGAACAAGTACTTTTTTGTTCTTCAGAAACAAAAAGATTATTTTGGGTATGATTATTTTGTTCAAACACGAGATAATATATAAATATTTCTTCCTTTTATGTATACATCAAGCATAATCAACTACAATTTTTGAGAAAATGGGTGTGTAAAAAGATATCAATTCGAGCTGTCTGAGAAGTCTACGGATTTATAACACTAAAATCAGAGGTTCGATTCCCCTCAGTGGACTCAGCAGACAGCTAAATGTGGCTTTGCAGTAAGAAAACACACACACACCTGTCTGGTCCGCATACATTTGGAAAATACATTGTACATCATCAGGTATGGAATGAAATGGGAATATACCAAGTGTACATATCCTAACTACTCACTTTTGTGTACTGTATTAAGAGACGTATGTTAAATGGTTGAAGGAAAATGGAAATTGACCAGTGTGTTGTTTGTTTGTATGGATATATCTACCAGCTTTCGGTGAGTGTGTTTGGATACATTGCAGAAGAAGTAGAGAGCTTTAATAAGGTAATGCATAGAAAACAGAAGTTAGCTTCAATGATTCATGATTATGGCTGACAAAACAAGTCATACGCCAGCCGGATGCATGACTTTCTACTTCCCAGACTCAGACTTACCACTCCATGCTTATTTCGGAAAGATTTATAGAGTCTTTCAGCCACTTTTACCGTCGGAAATAGAGATAAACAAAACGTATTTCATGGATATCGAATCGGCCATTAGCTAAAATTATGATTTTTTTTTACTTTTTTTCCCCCAAAGTTTTATCTTTCTATAGGTCTTGCTATGAGTAATTTTCAGTGATCTAATCTATTATCACCTATTGCAGTTGAATCTTTTTATGTTAAATATACAGAGGATGTAGAAATGGTAAAATATTACCATTAAATAGTCAATATTTATGCTGCTGTACATTGGTATCTGTCCCTCGCTGGTACAGCGGTAAATCTACGGATTTGAAACGCTAAAATCAGGGGTTCTATTTCCCTCGGTGGACTTAGTAGATAGCGCGATGTGGCTTTGCTATAAAATAGCACACACACTTATAAGTATCTGTGGCTAAATGTGATGTGTTTTAAATTGATTTTCACATTTGTTCTATACTGTAAAACGTACTTTGGTTTGTAGGATTCCGAGATCACTATTTTTACTATAAGAAGTAAAATTTAGAGCATGCTAATATCGACGTTACTTTACATAGTTTATACACTTCATATACAAACTTTCACTTAAAACCCTTGAAACCTTCCATTGGTTTCTGAATTATGATAATATCCTTCACTGTTTCACATTTCTCTTTTTTATTAACAGGAGTTCTTCGATAAGTCAGACACTGCACTTGATTATACCTTATATTAGAGAAAATCCAATCACATCAAACTACAGGGACGTAGATGGAGAGAGAAAAGTATTATTTCCGAGTGCTATCTAAGCGAACTCTCAAAAGGATTAACAGGAACAATAGCCATTGTACACTATTGTACATATCTGGCATCACGGGGGCAGATGCTTCGCTTTCGTCACCTACTGGTGATAATCACTGAAGGTGGAATGATACTTTGGGGAATAAAGAAGATGAACGTAACAGTTGGATATGGTACTGTAGTGCCGTTAAAGGTACATGTGGGACCTCATCCACATAGTCTCTTCTCCAGACCAACAATACTTAAGGGATTTGAGCTAACACAGCGGTCAAAGCTACACCGAAGTTTATATTTATACACCTGATGAATGGTGACTCTGGGTTTTCTACTTACACTTTTTCATTTCTCGTTTGGCTTGTTTCGTAATACATGTATCTTAATTCTTTTTTACACCATGTTTCTTTCTAACACATTTTTGTTGTTTTTCTTTACTTTTATGGACAATAACCTTTGCTTATGTTCTTTTTCGTCCATTTCTACGGTTTTCGTTAATACTACCAGAACTATATAATATCATTAAGGTAACTCTAATTTTTCAACAGTACATGTATAAACCGTAAGTGACAACGAACTTATAGCACAATTAGTGTTAAGAATAACAAAATAACATTTTATGGAAGAAATAATATAATTATGGTTTTATTTGGAGAAAAGAAAATCATGGTTAGTAAAGCTTTTTTAAAAAAACAACGGTAAAACATATGAGTTAAGTTAACGATGGGTCAAAATACCTGTCTAAGGCACCAGGAAAATAACGATAGGCTGTGATTAGCAGAATAAATAATATCAACTACTTTATATCTAAGTTTTATTCTAAACCGATTTCATAGTTATCATGTTCATGCGGCATTCTTATATGATTTAAGTTATTAAACCAAAAAACTGGAAATTAAATAAATGGATTTGTTTAAACAGTGTGAATAAATGTGACTTCACTTAGAAATCAAACATGCTCGCCCTTTCAGCCATTAGGACGTTATAATGTACGGTCAATCCCACTATTCGTTGGCAAAAGAGTAGGGTCCGAGAGTTGGCAGTGAGTGGTGATTACTATCTGCCTCTCTCTAGTCTTACACTGCTAAATTAGAGACGGCTAGCGCAGATAGCCCTCGTGTAGATTTACGCGAAATTCAAACTAAACCGAACCGATCACTCAGAAATGAAGATACTGACAAAATGCAGTTTCAAAATTAAACAACACTTTATTCAATAACGCGTACAATAACTGTATGTAAATAAAGTTTGTGATCTGTAGACAGCCTCTAATATTAATTAACAGGCTGGTAATTTGTGGTGAGAAAAAGGCAGCGAGTTAAAAAAAGAACTGAGAGACAACCTAGCAAGATGAACACCGAATAAATTCTGACCAGTTTCACTCACTGAACACAAAGGCAATTTTGAATGTCCGTTTTTTGCAAGGAATAGTTCTCTATATTTCGAAGAATTCCAAGTCACGAAATTAGTTATGCAAGTTCCATTAACAAAATGGGCAAACCATATTTTCTGACACTTTTAAGATATATCATTGTATGTCACAAATGAATTAAGATTTTCTTAATAAATTATCCAACTATTCGACTAGGGTTCAAAATATACATAAGTATGCGGTGAAGCTCTTGGCCATTGTAACAGCTCCTAACAACAGGATTAGTGTGGAGCTCGAGACTAGTCATCTAAAACGTATAATTAAATTTGGAAAGCTACAATACAAGTAAAAAAAAGTAACAATGCAGTGATATGTTATGTCAAAAGGTGATTTAGTTTATGATATTGCATTCCATGACTCTATTTTATTAATATAAGGCCATCCTAGTCATCCTCTAATATCAAATCAAAAATAAATTGTAGGACAATGTATAACACACGCATATCCTTATAAAAAATAACTAAACAGAATCAATAGCGTGACAGTGTAACGATATATAAATTATACAATAATCAATATAACATAAGAAATATCCTTTAATAAAATGTACCTTCAGAAAATAAATGTGAAACTAAAAAAACTAAAAAGCATAATTCTCACTCATAGAAGAACTGGGCGTGGTATAGTGTTTGACGTTCCAAAATGCATATCAGAAGGTTCGAGGTATAAGTCCGCGATATTGTGCTGAAAACGTTTTTCATTGCTTGAAAATAAATCTCGCTATTCGATTAAGAAGATAGTATGTGCTCCGACGGGTTGCACTTTCTCTTTTATGAATAGTTTTAAATTAAGAATTCTATTGCCTAAACTTTAAGGTCTCTGACCTGGCTGCTTAGCAACATACGATGTTGTTTAAATTAAGAAGTGATGAATTTCACTCCTATAAACTGCTCACTAAAAATTTACACGGAAAAAATTATAATTTTTATACGTTATGCAGGATGATTAAAAGTAAAGTTTCGTACTTCGGTGCGCAATATCTTAAAAACAGAGGGAAGAAAGTAAAATGCACAACTACGAAATACAAACGAAAGACTCCTCTTAACATCAGGTATCATTTAAAATCAATACAAAAATTGAGTTTAGTTTGAATTTCGCGCAAAGCTACTCGAGGGCTATCTGTGCTAGCCATACCTAAATTAGCAGTGTAAGACTAGAGGGAAGGGAGCGAGTCATTACCACTCACTGCAAATTCTTGGACTACTCTTTTACCAACGAATAGTGGGATTAACCATCACATAAACATCTCCACGGCTGAAAGGGCTAGCATGTTTGGTGTGACAGGGATTTGAACCCGCGACCCTCAGATTACGAGTCGAATACCTTAACCACCTGGCCATGCTGGGCATAACAAAAATTAGGTCACTCACTTTATGAATTAAAGATATGAATATTCATCACAAATAATTTGTTTTACTTGTTCATTCGTGTGACTTTCATTTCTTTGCTTCCGAATTTAATTTAATTTCTTCACAGCCTTTCTTGAAGCTACTTTCTTTCAGATGCTTTAAAATAATCTGTTAGATGTTGATATATTTGATCACAACATGCATACGTGTTATGTTAAAACCCTCCAAAAACGAAACAAATGAATGAAAACTTATAATATAGTGCACCTGAATATCCCTTCTCTTCCATATACAGAAATAGATAGGATTTCTCAGGTTACATTTCAAAAATTAATTAAATCTACTTCGCCAATAATTTTCATCCTCAGAGCTTAGGAAACAATGGTTGCAAAGCTCTTTCAGTTTTCAGATGTATTAGACCGTCCAGCTATCATTCTTAGCCATACTATCAGTATCGTAGGTGGTTTCTAGCTGTCAAGGTGTTGAGTTGTGTTACACGATATTCTAACAAAAATATCCACGAAATTGCCTTTACCGTAATTCAGAAAGAGTTTTGGTTTTCAGGTCTCACCACCACCTTATTTTATCATTTTGTTTACTTGTTTGTTCTAAACTATCTGTGCAAAACTGCACGATGGCTATGTGCGCTAGCCATCTCTAATTTAGTGATGTAAGACTAGAGGGAAGGTAGCTAATCATCAACACCCACCACCAACTCTTAGGCTACTCTTTTACCAACTCATATGGCTGAAAGGGTGAGCATGTTTGGTGTGATGGGGATTCGAACTCGCGACTCTTATGTTAATAGTCGAGCGCCTTAACCACCTGGTTATGCTGGACCAATTATTTTAATATATACATCTTCGTTTAAAATATTGTCGTTGAATGGATCTCAAGTAACCTCATACGCAAAATTAACGCGTAACTCCTTTGAAAATCCTAGAACACAAGATGTTTTGCTTGTTGTTATGATCAGCACCCTATACAATCACATAAGTCTAATTGTTAATCAGTAACTAATTATTTATTTCTTTAATTTTTACTTATTAGTTACTTTTATAACTACATAATAATTACCAACTAGATTTTTTATCCCAGAAGTTGGGCTGCTGTCTTCAAAGATGTACAGAGAAGGTCAATTTTTCGTGTTGATACTGGCCGGGACACGTTTTTGGGTCATCTTGAAGGGAGCCTAGTGCGTTGGCCATTCTCTTATTTTCTGGATCGTGAATCTTTGCATATTCTATCTAATACAATTCAGGAGAGCGTTCCAAATTCATAATTCAGAAGAGTACCACCTTTATTTTTCTGTAAGTTTTAAGACTAAAACACCATTTCAACAGTCATTTCCTCCTGTTGGTTATGAGGTTTTCATGATGAAAATTTTATTTTCATGTCATCAGAATAGAAAACATAAGTAATTTACAGAAAAGCATGTCAAACGCAAACTCCAGAAGTAAAAACCTTTAGTCACAGTGCTAAAACTATTCTTAATAAAGGAATCAGTAGCACTTATAAATTATGAGATAAAGAAAATAGAGATTCAAAGTGACTCATGTGATGCAAAATTTGAATAATTCTTAACCAATCCTAAAATAAAATACTTACGAAACAATTGTTTTAAAAATAAACAACGCTTGGTTTAATAAAACCTGCACATTGTTTCTATGTGCAACAGGTTGGTCATTTATTTTACTGGCTACTCTATGAGAAGTAATAACAAGGTGATATTTGAAACACAATATCATTATACGAACTTCACCACAGTTCTGATATCAGAATACCAGAATGCCAAACCGTCTATGGCATTGAAAAAAGTATCATTAACATTTACCCACGATTACGAATAACATGCAAAAAATAAGTAAGATCAATTTGTCATCGTATCCAACAAGATGGTCATTTGTCAGGACTGACGTGTCTTCGGCGAAGCTTACTAGGATCTAAAGGCATGATTACTGGAATATAAAGGTCGTGATTAACACATTCCAGGCTGTGTACGTTCTATTCGTTTAGAACATGTAACTAACTCCGCTAATCTGTAATAAGATGCTAATAACTTCGTAACACATGTTTAGTGTGTTAAGTTGTCTTGTATTCATCACAGGGAACCTATATTTATATAGGGTTACTGATGATAGGTGGAGTTCCTTGAAATCAGTATACCTCGGTGACTAGTTGTGAATTGAATGATAGATAGGACTTCACATTTTTCAGTATTCTAAAAAGTTCATCTGCTGAATAACTGAAAAGAATGCATTAGCAACATTAACGATACATATTGTTTATATCATATATGAATACGTGCTCAGTGTGAAGTGAAGCGTTAACTCAAAACACCATAAATGTATTATACACTTCACAACTATGAGAAACAACCTAATCTTATCCATTTCGACATGCTCTTGCCCAGGGTTACTGATAAAGGTTGTCATTCTCCGAAACCGAGTGACAACTGGCGAATTGTATGATGGACTGGGATTCATAATTACTTTTAGTGAAGTAAATTAAGTGCTGTGTTATATTGTGACTTAAGTTATGATATTTGCGTACCATGTGCATATTTCAAAAAGTGAATTGTGTTTACCGGGATCTTACTGTTTATTGTACGATACAAAATGTACTTTTAACTTTTCAGAACGGCTATTAACCTCAGATATGATTATGTGAAATATGAAGCTTGCCTTTTATAAACAGAAAGTTTCGAATTCTTCACATTAATAATTTGTAAAATCTCTGTCACTTTTACCACACTTTCCTGTCAATGCCTGAGAGTGTACAGGTAGTTACCATGAATAGGGTTAGTGCTAGTTAGTTATTTTATATGAGTCATATTTTGAGAGACTTCCTGCTGGCTTGACGTATAAGGATTTGAAAGCATCATTAGTCCTTTCCATTTTTGTTCACGTTGTGGATAAATGGCTTATTTTATGTGAATATTTTAGTTAAATGCAATTAAATTATAGCTAAAATCCTCACAATATTTCCTACACTTCTTTAAATTCAAATAATTCTATTTTATTCTAATTCCCTCAGTCTCTTCTTCTCTTTTCCAGTTTTATTTATGCATATAACTTGAATTTTTATGATCACATTAAAGTGACAAATGAAGAGAAAAAAATTGAATTTTTGTGCTAAGTATTTTATGACTCATTCACCATGAGCATGATAGTATTTTTTCAAACATTACGTTAAATTCCCGATAAACAAGTCAGCGTTTTGTGAAAGTTTCATGGCAGGTCGTGTTTTGTTTAATTATACAATAAAAATGCAACATAGCATCAAATCTGGTACTGCAAGGCACGAGTATCAGAGCGCCCAGTTTAAAGGTACAGTATAAATTGCAGCAAGCAGCATGGGGTGTACTACGGTGCACACCTCCAGTAATATGTGGTAAAGAGTGTCTTGTTTACCAATTCGAAAGGTGCTCTGTGTGAAAATTAGATGAATTGTAATGAAGTAAAATTCAAAAATGAGCTGCCAGCGGTCACAGCGAGCTCCATATTTTGTAATTTTAGTGTTTAATTAAAATTTATGATAAACAGATGCGTAATGTTGTAAATAATAACATGAAAACAAGTTCCAGCAGTAACTGATAAAAGTCACATCTGATTAAATCATACAGTCTTGTTTTTCGGATATCTACGCAAGCTACTCAAGAGATATTTGCGTTAGCAGTCCCTAAATCCGATCAGAAGACGAGAATAAAAGCAACTAATAAACAACACCCACGGCTAACTTATAGGATACACTTGCTTGGCCGAATAGAGGAATTTATTCATCACCCCTATGACGCACATGCGACTCCAAAGATAATGGGACGAAAACATTGAACCTGAAGACCTACAGTTTGGTTTACTCTATAGAAGACACATATGTGAGTCCATACGTAAATATATTTCCTATGGTGGTGCACTACTATATAGCAGTAGTTCGCAAACTTTTTAAACAATGACCCTTCCTTTTGTATGTGTGTTATTTGAATCCATCCACTCATACTTTTATAAGAAGATTATGTCCCTTTATCAAAACAGAGCAGTTCTGTCCGATATTTTGTAAATGACTTACACCACCAGGAGAAGAGAATTTCCTCTAATAATATAAGAGCTAAAAAAGAAGACACCGATTAGACACACTACCCCATCTAGAAGTTTTGATATGACAAGAACAGTTTGTTTGTTGCTAATTCCAAAGCTACATAATGGAATATTTGTGCTGTGCCCACTGCGAATATCAAAACCTGATTTTGAGACCTGCCGCTGAGCCACTGGTACAGGGAAGGTGCTCGGTATAAACATTCTTTTGTATTATAAGCGTAGGTGAAAAAATTGCGGTAATCCTTTACTTTTTGGGAAACTTCATGAAGGATAAAGATACATTTTGCGCCTTCTAGTTTGAGTACCATTGTTCCTTATTAGTTTTAACTCTGCTCTTAAGATATAGTTGCAGTTTTTCTACTGACATTTTCGTCATAGTACCCATACCGATGTAATATTTATTTTCACAACTATTAAATAAGCCAAACAATGTTCCATTACAGAGGATCATCTGGAAATGTTTAAAATATTTTATGTATATTCAAAATGAAGGTTATATACGAATATAAACAACTATATTCGAAAAAGAAGAACGTTGTTCACGAGTCAGAAAATTTCTTATATTTGACATCACGGAAGCAGCTGTTACAAGAGCTAACGATGAAATCGATTTAATGGTTGAAGAAATTAAAATAATCTCCGTTGAGCAAAAAAAATATATAAAATAAGTAAAATAAAAAACTGGCACGGTTACATTGCATCTTTAATTTTTAATGTGTTTAATCCGTAGCGCCTTAACGAGCTCCCAGTTAATCACCAACCCATATTGTTTGTTTGCTTGTTTTTTTTAATTTCGCGCAAAGTTACAAGAGAGCTATCTGCGCTAGCCGTCCCTAATTTTGCAGTGTAAAACTAGAGGGAAGGCAGCTAGTCACTTTGTATACTTATAGAAACTACACATTTCTAAATTACAGGCTACTAGCTATATAATGAAAAAAGATTATCAAAGGTTATAAGTTACTTTTTTCAATTTTAACAATAAACTTTTGCGTGTGATATTTTCAGGTAAGACTGGATTAGTTTTGAATTTCGCACTAAGCTACTCGAGAGTTATCTGTGCTAGCCGTCCCTAATTTAGCAGTGTAAGACTAGAGGGAAGGCAACTAGTCATCACCACCCACCGCAAACTCTTGGGCTACTCTTTTACCAACGCATAGTGGGATTGACCGTCACATTATAACGCCCCCACGGCTGGGAGGGCGAGCATGTTTGGCGCGACGGGGATGCGAACCAGCGACCCTCAAATTACGAGTCGCACGCCTTAATACGCTTGGCCATGCCGGGCCAAGAGTGGAATTGACATTTAAAGAATGGTTACTGGTACCTTCTGATCAAAGCAAGTGTGAAATTCACAAAATTTTTTTTTGTAGTAAAGACACATCGGGCTATCTGCTGAGTTCACAGAGGGGAATCGAACCCATGATTTTAGCGTTGTAAATCCGCAGGCAGTGGGGAATTTGCAGGTTTGTATGATGAGCGTAAATAAATGAAATGCAACTAGATAAAACATATTAAATACAGTTAATTAAATATAGCATCAGTAGTATTTCATTAAAGGTAAACAAAAGGATATCTGGTACTCTTTCCTCCGGTCAGTAACTCAACGTCAAGTAGGCTTGATAACAGCATCAGAAGACCATCAAGATAATTTTGTTGTACATGAATTATGGAAAAGAACTAGCCTCGATTGGAGCTTAATTAAAATTTAAAGTCTATCATTAATTTCCACAATGTAATAGGCCAATTTTCTTTTTAAAATTGGAAAACGGAGTTTTCAACATATCTTCTTATGACAAGAATATTAAACATTCATCACAAATAGAATAACGGGCACACCATGAATGACCACCTGAGTATAAAATATAGCGGAGTTTAAAGCTGTACGCATCCTATTCACTAAATACACAGAACATGTGTTGAAATGTTAAAAGAAATACGTTAAAATATTCATTTTCTGAGTCGTGTCCTAGTGGCTTAGCGATAAGCCTGAAGACTTATAACGCTAAACACTAGGTTTCGATGCCAGATGTAGACTCGGTACAGACAGCTCATGGTGTATCTTTGGATTTGACAACAAACAAACACAATATTCTGAGTTGTAACAAATTTAACTCATTAGATACCTTTCAGCTACACTCAAGCCGCATTTTTACTTCAATCAAGCATCTATTGGGTGAAAATTAGAAAAAAAAGCGATAAATAAGTTAAACAGTTTCAGGTTAAGCATAATTAGATAAAAATGACCGAGTATTGGTCAATATTAACACAGATAAGAGGAACACTTTCTGATTGTCATAAAAGTTTCTTGAGCATTTTAAGGTACATAAAAGTTACGTACAAAGCTTTCAAACGAGTTCTTTTGGGAAGAACAGAAACACAATACCTGAGAAAAATCAAAGACGTAATTTCTTTCAGAGAAACAAGGTAAATGAATTCTAAGAAGCCTGAAATTTCTAAAAAGACAACAACATAACCTGCAGATTTTATACACATATTTCTTTATTTTAACAACTCTTTTGTAGGAAAGCTCCATAGCGCGGTATAATAGTCTATTTTCTACCGAGTGTTAAGGCAGTTATAGTTTGCTAGAAAAAAAAACACGTTTCTAATAAGGTTTTCTTCGAATCTCAGTATGACTATCCAATTCACGAAAAGGTGAAAACAACCTCGTGCTCATTGCAAATCCAACACAATTGTAATTTTTACACAGACGTTCTCGGATTACCTTTTAATCTTCTGATTTAAATTCTTAACTATTCTGACTGTCAACATAATTTTTGGATCCCTGAGTCTTTTGTAAGGACTCAAGGTTTCTACAAAAATTATCATGATGTTGCAGTCATTCAGACGTTATAGAAAAATTGGACAAAACTGAAACATCTCCTCGTCCAAAGAAAAAAATAAGGAAAACAAAAGAGAATAGACAGTTACTGACCACCATCATATAGGTGTCATCTATTGTATTGGTTTCAATAAATACAGTTGTTGAACTTATTTTTATTTTATTTTGGCATTAAAAGTGTAGTTGCGAAACGAAATATTATCGTTATTTTATGATTTTGAAGTACTTGTAGTATGGACTTTCTATTCTTCTCAGTTTCATTACAATATCAAGTTTTAATAAATATGGTTTGTTTAACTGACATTTGATCCGAAGGAAAAACCCATGTCTAACATCACATCTTTAAATCAAATTATTAGCACCCAAGTCCTTTCATTTCTAAAACTTGTTGACCTAAAAACTTGTCAATTTCGGGATATCAGAAATATGGGTTATATGATTTTATAAGTTCAGTGACAGAATTATAGGTTTATGTTGTTGTAAACTGATAGGATGAAGAGGGATAACTCATTACCAAAGGATAAAAATAACTGAATATAGAAACTTAATGAAGTATGACGTCAACAGCAATTAAAACAAAATATAATATTTTTTTTTTTACTGGAGATTATAATATTTAAATGGACGTTTTATTATAAAAGTGAATTATTTTAATTAAAACAAAGTTCGTTAAATAGCATAGAATTTGGTTGCTCAAGAAATGGAAAAGTGACGGGGTTAATAGCATCATTATTGAACTCCAAGAAAGTTAGTCACGTTTCGAAGCATGTCTGAATAAATCTATCATAGATATTTGTATCAGCGTCACGTTTCTCAAAGTACAATGGTTTTGAAGCTTTTCTAGACAGATCTTACGTTATTTAAAACATAAAGAGAAGACGAAAACTATCAGTTCTTTACGTTTCTAATTGGAACTGAAGTTGACAACACAGTCTAAATATTTCTGGTTGGCCAGTTACCTCGTAAATTATCTTACTTTTGTTGTCTTCGCTTGATACTTAAATGATTGATTGTGTAGAATTGTGTCATTTCGGTGTTCACTCTCTCTTAAAAACCAAAGAATTGATACACGTGTACTTATATACATTATTTTGCTTTCCATCTCTTTATCTTATATATTGGTGTTTGTATTTTTGATAACATTCTTTATAGATTAAATGTGTGTATTTTGTTTTAACCTCTGGTGATAAGTCATTTCTTAACAGAAAGAATCACAGGTTTTGTAAGGTTTTCATTGTATAGTTGCATTTTCTAGTTCTATCGCTGACACGTTTCTGTTTATGATTTAATTTTTTTTTCTCGTTTATTCTTTATTGGAAATTTAGTGTTTTTTGATATTCTAAAAATTGAACGAAAATTGTTTTAAGTTGAAGCACCTTTGATTGTATAAAACTAAACAATGGGTGCACGGGTATCTAATCCCGTTTCCTAGCGTTGTAAGTCTGCACACATACCGCTGTGCCACTGGGGTGGAGCAGCTATAAAACGAGTTATATATTTGTGAGAAGCTGCTTATCATATTTAATACGACACTACAAACTGCATGTTCAAAAAGACTTTTAACATTTCTCATCATTTCTAGAAAATTAAGAACAGTATTGAATAGCAAAACCAAGAAAACTGCTACCAAGATAATTGTCTCATAATTCACCAAAGATTAGTCTCCCGCTGGTACAACAGTATGACTTTGGACTTACAACGTTAAAATCAGGCGTTCGATTCCTCTCGGGGGACTCAGCAGATAGCCTGATGTGGCTTTGCTATAAGAAAACAGACACACACACCGAAGATTATATTGAGACAAAATTAGTTACGACGAATATGTAATCATGTGTCATTAGACTTTACTGATTAATATTTTTAGTGTGAACCTTGAAATCGTGTTCGGAAACAAAATATTACGAATTTATTATTTACCACAGTTTCAAGTACTGTTGCGAAGAAGATGAAGTTCAGAGCAACCCAAAACTTGGCGGTGGGTACTTTTAACAAGGTACTTTTCCTGTATTCTATCACTTCAAATTTAAAAGACTACTAGCAATGATAATCCTTGTGTAGCTTTGCACAAATATTTTAAACAAACAATTCATTTGATACTAAAATTTTGTACATAGACTATCGTTAAATTATTTGCCTTGTATATGGTTCCCTGTGTCGATGAATATTTACTCTGATAATCTAAGCTTTAAAAGGCTTACATTTTGGTTTAATTAATTGGTATCACAGTAAACTAAAACACAGCGCAATATAAACCTTCTGCTTTGAGTGAATTTCAAGAGAAAACTGGTTGCGAACAATTTAGTAAATTTCGAATTTTTTCTGAAAGATCTAAAGCTGAATAATGACCTTATTCTAATCACCACGTGCTATACAGAATTTCAAACATTGATATATATTCGATACATTTTATTTCAACGATAAAAGAATTAAAGTCATATTCGATTATTTCGACTTAATAATGTATGATAGTATCACGTGATAAGGTTTTCTAAAGTTGCTGTCCTAAGCAGGAAATTTCCAGTAGAGTTGAAAACACCTTCGCGACAAACGAGTTTGGAAATAATGTTTAAGCTTCAACCCAACCAAGGTTTACTGCATCTTTGACTATCTTCCTTTTCCAACAAATTACATGAAATCATCGAAGTGATGAAGAGAAAAAAAAATAGAAGCTACTTAAACAAATTTGCATAATACGAAGTGAGAAATTACCCGCGTCAGTAATTTCCCATGCGAGTAGAGTGTATAATTTTGCTAAACATTTGATTTGCATGATGAATATAGTCACTCGTAACATCTAAGATATTACATGCAGTGTAAACTAGGTAGAAAAGGAAAAGTACAGAAAAAACAGTATTCCGTTTACAGTGTTGAAAATATTAAAGTATGGTTTGGAACATACTGCCTGATTGTTATGAGTGCTCTCTTTTGTATTCAGACTAGACTATGTATTTGTTATGTATTTTAATAGACATTTTATGCTGGGATGATTTTCTTTTACTGTTATAAAGAACTTTATAGGGAAGATAAAAAAAAACAGGGAAATGTGCGAAGATGGTAATTAATGAAAAAAAGAGAAATATAATTAAATAAAGTAACGGAAGTTGAGAAGTGACTTGGGGGGATATCATAGAGAAAGTGACAGAAAGACAAATTTCGTAAAATACAGAAAAAGAACTGATATAAATGCTGAACAAAGATTAGCATGGGAGTGACATAATTTTTTGAAAAAATGGGAGAAAAGAAGAAAGTGAGAAATACAGAGATAGAGGGAAAAAACTAATTGAAAATTTGTTTGTGAGTTCCGCACAAAGCTACACGAGGGCTATCTGCGCTAGCCGTCCGTAATTTAGCAATATAAGAGAAGCAGTAAGTCAGCTAGTCATCACCATCCAACGATAACTCTTACGAATAGTGGGACTGATCGAACATTATATCGTTCCCGCGGCTGAAAGGGCGAGAATGTTTGGTGGGACGGGGATTCGAACCCGCGACTCTCAGATTACGAGTCGAATGCCTTAGTCACCTGGTCATGCTAAATTAAAAGTAAAACTTTACTACAAGTTTCGTAAACATGGGGTAGATACAGCTGATGAAGGAGGAAACGATAAGATAAAAACTCTAAATGAAGTTTTCGTTTAATTTGGGGATGTTAAACAGCAAAGTTTTATTGTGCAATTTGAGATGTTAAACAGTAGAGTTTCTTTGTGCAATCTGAGATGTTAAACAGTAGAGTTTTCTTGTGCGATCTGAGATGTTGAACAGTAGAGTTTCCTTGTGCAATTTGAGATGTTGAACAGTAGAGTTTCCTTGTGCGATCTGAGATGTTAAACAGTAGAGTTTTCTTGTGCAATCTGAGATGTTAAACAGTGGAGTGTCTTTGTGCTATCTTGGCTCTTCTATTTTCTAGGTAAAATTTGTATTTATTTTATCCATAAGCAGAATGCTTTTGACGATTCAATGCCGATAAAGTTATTTGCAGATAGCGTGAGTTTATCGACAAATTGCTTGCAAGTTTCTCATTAATTTATAAAACACAAATAGAAAAACAAGAGGGAATTATCAATAGTTGCGGCACCTGAAAAATGTTTGGTAGGATTAGAGTAAATGAATTTATTAAACCTTTTGTTCTTTTTTATCAGCTATATTTTCTGTGTGCGCCAGTAATACCAAGCTTGTTGGAGCATGTATACCCCATAAGGTTTTATTACTTATCAGGATCTCCACTAGGTTACCCTCAAACTGAAATTATTTTAGGCAGGATTAGAGCAAATTATTATTTGAGATCTTGGGCGTGGTCAAGTACATCAGTCACAATAGTTTAACCTCTTAAATTCAAAACTGTAATTAGATCTCAAATTGGTCAAAAAACGACGACGCTATGAACTAAAAGTTTGTACTTGGGAAAAAAATAACTCAGAGTTGTTTTATAAGCCGCTATGCCGCGAATGAAAAAAAAGAAAACGCTTTTATAAGACTACTTAATTACTAGAATCTGAAATCTTTACTTCTGTTTTTTTCAAAGATCATCATCACTGTATGTTAAACTCAAATGGACTGAAATAACGAGATAACAATGTATAATATCCGAATTTTTTGTAGCATTACGGTGGTATAGTAGTTTTGACGTTATTATTATTATTTTGTAAAATATAAAAAACAAATAAAATGATTCAAACTAGTTGTATATCAATATGTATTCAAATCAGAGAAGTAATATACAAGTGAAGCGAGGCCTTACTAGGTGGCGCGAGCGCCGCCCAATGGTTAAAATAGCGAGTGAATAAGATTGCAGGTTTCGATATTAAAAAGCGATACCCTCTTTCGGGAAGTGTATCACGTTCTTTGTGAGACTTTCAGGTAAAGCTGCGCTATCTGTTCCTTATTCTGAAGTGGTAGAATAGAGGGCAAGTACCTAACCAACACCACGCAATGCCGAATACTTAGGTATAGCACACCCACGGCTTCGTAGTGCGGAACGCGAACCATTGATCCTCAAATCCAAGTCTGACACGTTAGCCATTGAAATTGATTTTTTTGCGTGATATATATATATATATATATATATATAGCGAGAGGCATGTGTTCTAGCTTATATTTTCTGGTGGAATAACATATTAAACCTCAAGATTTAAACTGAGGCACTTGTACTACTGTGCAGTTATCATATCAAAAATACACTTAAGACAGATAACATTATTAAATTTATATTTTTCTTATGATGAGCTGTAAAAACTTATTTTTTAAAATTTCATAGCGCGGTATAATAACTGTTTACAAAAATTCTTCAGTAAACTTGTCTTTGAAAAAAAAATGTATTAAAAACGAAAACTGGTGTAAAATCAGGTAAAAATGGGTTAAATGTTTTGTGAAAACGTCCAACAATATAATTGCATCATTACGGAAATTGGGTTAATAGATGTAATTTCACAAAGTTTCTTTCCTTTAATTTAGCATAGAAATTGACATCTGAAAAGGCGTTAAAATGAATTCATTCATTAATAACTTGTAAGATATTAAGATACATGTGTTGCTGGCTACACGTTTTTCTTTCCCTGGGTAGGGGTTCGGTGCTGGTGAACCGCATTCGAATCCATGCAATACTAAAAAAAATCCTCGTACTTTTGGTTGCGAGTGCATTATGAAAGTAATAGTTAATCCATTGACATCGATAGCGAGCTATAGGAAAGACAGTAAGTCAGCTGTGCCCTCTCATTTACTATAGCACTGACTGTCTTTCCAATGACTCGTAGCTCAAAATAAGGGTTGATAACATTCTGGGTAGCTTTGCCATAAATAAAAATAAGAACTACAAACATTATTTCTTCCTACATGTAACGTAATATCGTTGTAGAAATGACCAGATTTACTTGTCTTACTTAAATTTTAACTTGACAGATGAAAAAAAAACCCTATTATTTATCTCTAGCTCATAATAACACTTATTTCTGGTTTTATTGATTTGTGTTTTATTACAATTTGCTAGATTTCGAAATGAGATAATAACAGGATTTTCTGTTCGTTCCAAATTATTATTAGGGTTTTCTGTAGCAGTGTTAACTGGAAAAAAGACTTGTGCCATTTAAGTTGGAACTTTGGAAAGTATATTGGCTATATCGTTAAAAGAGCCAAATTTCGTGGCTATATGATGAATTTTGGAATTTTCAGATGAAATGAAAAAGATGAATCAGAAAATGTTATTGTTTCTTAGAAAAATAAGTTTCACATAAATGCTTAATTTGCTAGGATTTGCTATATGTTTCTTTATGATGAAGATTAAAGGTTTTAATTGACCTTTGGTCCAGTCAGTGTCTATTTGACATAACGTGTTTCAAGTTGATAATATTTGTAAGAAGTTACTGTGTTACGGAAAAGGATTAATTTGGAATAATGTTCCAGTCAGTTGTTTTGAAACTTACTGTTGGTTGACTTTGAAATAAGTGTATATACTATAAGGTGTGTATTTTGTCTCCATGGAGTATGCTGATTTACATAAAGATTTTCCATATTTTTATTTCATTAGAAAACAAAAATCAGCAGAATTTCACAGCACTCGACAGGCATATCACCAGAAGCAAAGAAATATCTTTTATTTACGGAATTGATATATATATATATATGTATATGTATATACGAAAAGAATTACATCCGGACAAAGCCAGTGAACAATAAATAACAACTGTATCAAGATATACATTTTGAAAACCATGACTATTTACAATGATAAACAAAATATTAAGATGGAAGCACTTTGGAGGTTTTCCATATGCTGAGGCTGACTTCAGAGTACTGATATAAAGGTATTAAAGGACAAAATAATAATACCAACATACCACGTATTCATGTACATATTAATACTACCGGTATCATTAGGACTACTGGTATATTTTGTAAATCCAGAATAAATTGGTACATTACATTGTATAATTTAGGATACAAAGGAACTACCAATATGTATAATATACTGATAGTATTAATGTGCTTTGAAGTTTATATACACGTTGATACTGTTTGTACATTACTCACAATACCTTGGTATGATGTCATATACTCCAGAACACAAAAACGATACCAGTATATCAACATTCCAGAAAATATTACTACTACTGGTATATCATATGCTTCAGGATACATTGTTCTTTACAGGACCCTTTTTACACTGATTGTAAATTATACGCTAAACTGGTGTTACAGGTACAACATATACACGCAAGGGTACACTCGCAATCTGTGTGTAACATGTAGTCCAGGGCATATAAATACTTTTGGTATATTAAGTACTCAAGCATAAATAGGAACTGCCAGTACTTTATAAACTCATAGATATGTTGGTAATACTTATGAGTGATTTGTTCTAGGAAATATATGTAAGACCTATATGTCACGTACTAGTAAATTGATACACCTAGTACGTCTTACATTCCAGAATAAAAAGGGACTAACTTTATATGATGTACTCGAAAAAACACTAGTATTACCGGTATACCATGTAGTACTACAAACTTATACTACTTTTATATTATGTACTTAAGCTACGTTGACATTATAGTACATCCTATACTCCAAAACCAATAGAACGTTACCAGAAAATCATATATTCCATGATACTCATAAAAAAATCAAGCCATTTCACACACAAGGATATCACTAAGTCAGCAACTACTTGTTTTATTTCTGAAATTTTCGTTAAGTAGTTGAATGTGTTATCTCACAAAATAAGAAAAAGTTGTAATAAATATTTCGAAAGATGTAAATTTAAAGAGATAATTTTTATCACGAAGAACTATACGACTGAAGGTTTTATTGAAATACGAATCCCTCAACAATAAATCATACAAATTCCAATATAGGTTATGCATATCAGTTATATTATTTGAGGTTGTGGGTGCGTTATAAGAGAAACAGTCAGATCCCATTACTTGGCGAAACAAGAGTGGCCCAAAAGTTGGCGGTGGGTGCTTTTGACTAGCTGCCTTCCCTCTAATCTATCAGTTAAATATTAGGGACGGCTTTGCGCCATAAGTTTAAACAAATAAATGTTTTGAAAATTTTATTTTACGTTTAGAAACTAACTTATTGTTTTTCTAACAAGTAGCATCATAACAAATTTTAACGTTCTGTTTGTTTGAAGAAATATTAATATAAATAAAAAATACTTTTTTTCAGTAGGTCACATATCAACGTATAGTTTCTTAAATGGCGACAGGGTGAACATCCGAACAATAGGTAACAACATTATCACAACGCAAATTTTACAAGTCAATAGAGAAAAGTCCAAAATTTCGGCTTTATCAACTTAGATCCACAGGTGGGATAGCGTCAAGTTTACACACTTACAATGTTAAAATTAGGGGTTCGATTCTTCATGGTGACACATTAAAGTAGCCTAATATTGCTTTCGTTAATAAAAATGTGAAACTGAACATTTTGAAACGCTAAAAATATACTTCTTATGTTAATTTTAATGGTTTGGTTTGATAGATGCGTCTGTATTTCAATAAAAGAATTCCAGATATAAAATAACAATTTTAGATCCAATTTAAAAAGTTTAGTGATTGACATCTTATATACTTACAAATAACCTTAAGTACAAAAAAATCGTGAATTTTTAATAAAGTAACATTTATATTATGGGCTGGATCTGCAGATAGAGAATATTTTTCGGATTTAAGAAAGATAAACGACTTCAGTCGACGAACTAATGCTATTACAATAACTTGGATTAAACAAGTTAGTGATCATACTGTAACGAATATATAATTGCAATAAAGAAACAGTATTATAATTGTTTATGACGTTCATGAGGGTGAACAACTTACCTTTTTTTGAGTAGACGAATTTTCAGTACCTACACTTTTGTTGTATTAACTTTATCGTGCTTGGTATTGCTTGTATAATGATAAAATATAAAACACAATGTTAAAAAATATCTTCGATAAAAAGAATCACTCCATTTTAGATACAACTAAGAGATTAAAAGTGTATCCACTTAAATGTCAGTAAGTTAAGTCTACAATAGGAAATTGGTGATTTAAAACTATGTTAAAAGACAAATTCCCAATAACAATGCCTTGAAAAGATTACAAAAACAAGTGCACGTGATTTAGTAAATAGTCGGAACAGTTCGAGGAAAGCGCTAGATGTCAGTGTTAGATTAAATTGCGGTGTGATATTTTTCAAAGCTTATATTCAAGGCTTATACATTCAGAATTAAATCTAGATATTTTTGCATTTACAGAAACCCAGTAGTGGCTCAGCGGCAATCCTACGGACTCACATCGCTAAAAAACCAGTTTCCACACTCGTGGTGGGCACAGCACAGACAGCCCATTGTGTTGCTTTATACCTCATAAGAAACAAACAGACATTTACAGAAAAAATTAAAACTTAATGATATTTTCCTAAAACATTTAGCATCTCAAGAATCTAAGCGTTGTAAAGAAACTATTTCGGTCGTAAATCAGAAGTTTCCGTGTTGGTTTTAATCTTATATTCACGAACAAATTACATATATATAAAGTATTTCAATTACATATATAACTCGATATCCTTGCTCATATTCATTTCAGTATTACACCAAACATATTTCAGGATCAGACAAAATAAAACAAGTAAAGTACAGAGAAATTGGAAAGATTCTTTGAATTAATTCTGTAGGGTATTCAACAAGGTCAACAAAACGAAAGGCTTACTGCATAAATCTCCACGTGAAGATACAGTCTAAACGTTTACACTATTGTTTATGTTCAGTTCTGCAAATTATTTAATCCATACACAGAAGGAACGGCCCGGCATGGCCAAGCGTGTTAAGGCGTGCGACTCGTAGTCTGAGGGTTGCGGGTTCGAATCCCCTTCGCGCCAAACATGCTCGCCCTTTCAGCCGTGGGGGCGTTATAATGTGACGGTCAATCCCATTATTCGTTGGTACAAGAATAGCCCAAGAGTTGGCGGTGGGTGGTGATGACTAGCTGCCTTCCCTCTAGTCTTACACTGCTAAATTAGGGACGGCTAGCGCAGATAGCCCTCGTGTAGATTTGCGCGAAATTCAAAACAAACAAACAAACAAATACACAGAAGGCTTTTCCCTACTACTGTGTTATAATGTAAACTGTAAAAGTGGAGCATACTCAAGGGTATTTTCGGTACGAGATCATTAAACAACCAAGAACATTGTAATAAAAAAGAGTGAAAGGAAAAGTAGTTTTAATAATGAACATAAAATTGAGCCAGAAATTCAAGATATATTAAGACAAACTAAAGCTATACTGTGAAAACTATAAAAGACGTCTCACTTCATCAAAAATCGTTATGCATACTTCATACTTTATAAATATTCTTATCGCGTTTCTTCATTCACTTTAATGATACAACTACACAGTTTTTGCAGAAACAAAACACCTCTTACGTGATGAGTCGAACAACTGATATCAAACTTTAATGCAAAATAAAGTACTATCTTGTTGAAAGATCGGATAAGTTAATGAACTAACCGAAATCGTCTACTTACTAAAATAAGAAATTCCTGTTTCCTTGACGACGAAAACTTTCCAACAATATTACCTTTTCTCTCACACACTCCCTTACCAACCGGAAATTAAATATAACAATACTAGAAATAGGGCTGCACGAAAGGCATAACAAAGTTAACGTATAATTATACTAGGTAGAAGAACCATAAAAAACATGAGAATTCTAAACCTCATTATTATTTTTTTCAAATTAAGAATATATAATTAACTAGATGTGGTTATAAGAAATAGAAGTGTCCATAGACACGAAATGCGAATTTATCTGAGCTTACAAAATATTTATAAAAAAACAAACATGATATATAAAAAATTGAAAACTGTATGTTAATATCTGATCTAACCTCGAACAGTCTGGAAAAATTCGAAAGCTATTAAATTCCGAACGACCGTAAATATATACTTGCTATTCAACATTTCGAAAACAAAATATTCCTTATTTTCTTCACATATCTCTATATTTATTGTTTATTACAGTGTGTAACAAAATGTTTACTTTTCATTGTTCCAGGGCAGAAAGTGTTATTTCCCAATTGCTTATGCCTAAGGTAAATGGAAAATACCTTTTTTTTTCTTCAAACTTTGCTTTTGTGACATGGGTAACGAAATTTTCAAATTTACCCATTTTCCAGAACATTCCAGGTAGATTCAATGCCGAATAGCTGATAGAGAATTTTCTCGAACTTGCTAGAATTTTCAAGAACTTTGTAGAATGTTGTAGAACTTACGAGAATTTTCAAGAACCTTTTAGAATTTTCTAAAACCTTCCATAGTAATATATATATAGGGGCTCACCACTCGCCACTTCAGTTTAGTTCTAGCTGCCTAAGTGAACACATAGACCTATCTGATTTTATCAGAGATGGCATCAAAAAGCTGCAAGCATTCTCCAGACGCATTCTGCTATGTATGTGGCCAATTTATCAAGACAAAGCGAAAAAGTACTCTGTGACAGTATCTGCTAAAATGTGTGAAGCCTACAATGCATATTTCAGTATATCTGTCGGGGATCAAGACAAACTCTGGGCACCTCATTTTACCTTGAGCACTGCAAAAAAACTCTAGAAGGTAAGACGGACAATTTTTGCTTGCTTGAATAGTAATATTTTATATTATACAAATTTTAGACCTTGTAAAATTTAAATATCGTTTAATCTATTTTTCTTTAATTTCCAATAGTATAGAAAAAATATCACATATAAAATATTTTGCATGACCCTCTTACACATTAGGCTTTACCAAGTTTTTCTGTTATCTTTGACTTTGGGACAGCAGATTTACCGCAGCGCACTACAACAGGAAGCACTGGCCACAACGGGGTGGCACAATGTCAAGTGTGAGCCACTAGGTGACCTCCAGAAGGTGTTGTTCCCACCATTGCACATAAAATTTGGTTTTATGAAACAATTTGTCAGAGCTCTTGATAAGGAGTCTGCAGCCTTTAAGTGCCTTCGAGACTTCTTCCATAAGCTGTCTGAGGCAAAGGTCAAAGCTGGTGTCTTCGTTGGACCACAAATAAAGAAGATCCTGGATTGCATAGAATTCCCCAAGAACCTCGGTAGGAAAGAAAAAAAAGAGCTTGGGGCAGCTTTGTCGCAGTGGTTCGAGGCTTCTTGGGCAATCACACGGTCGAAGCTTATGTGAAATTGGTTGAGGCTCTAGTGAAGAAGTACGGCAAAATGGGCTGCAAGATGTCCTTGAAAGTCCATATCCTTGACGCTCATCTTGATAAATTCAAGGAGAACATCAGAGCATACTCAGAGGAGCAAGGTGAGCACTTCCACCAAGATATACTGGATATAGAACGCCGCTACCAAGGAGCGTATAACGAAAACATGATGGGAAACCATATTTGGGGGCTGATACATGAAAGTGATTTACATTACAGTCACAAATCTCGAAAAACTACTAACTTCTAAACATTGTTGTGCATTTTTGTAAAATCTTGATTCATATGTTGTTTTATATTGACCTTATCTAAGTAAAAAAGTAAAATTTGCCCGTTTTTACATAGAAAATAAGTTAATTTCTAAATTTCATTATCCAGGTCACAAAAGCAAAGTTTGAAGGGAATAATGGCCATTTTCTGTACTTTTACAACATAAGCAATTACGAAATAACACATACTATCCAGGAACAAAATTTGTTTTACATAGTGTTAGCATACAGGCTAGAATGCTTATATCTGTAGAGAGAAGCGGTAATCAATATACGAAAGTAATTTTTTTTCCTTCAGCAAGTTGGTAAAATACCAAAACAGTAGCTTAACATTCGACACACTGAAATATAGTTTGAAGGACTGGTTCTAAAGCTTTTACCTCTTGCAATACAGAAACTAATACGTGATAAAACAACATGCATCTTTGACATCATACGGTTTTTCAGTAGAAATAAGGAGTTATTCTATTTTATAGTACATGTGTTGTTACACTAGTTATTGAGGGACTGATAATTTTGACAAGTTTGAACAAACTACGCACATTTTGAATTAAAGAACGTCGATATAAGTTCTAAATGTGTTTAAGAGCAATCAAAACATAAACGAAACATGATAAAAGTTACGAATGAAACCTCTATTGACTAGTAACAACTATTATTTAACATAAATATTTTAATGTTGAATGCCAGACTCGTTAATTTAGAAACTAAATGGATACTTCTAGCTCTTTGTTCTTCACAATTTATAGAGAAGGTAAAAAAAAGAATATTTTTTATAATTTATTTGTTATATGTTTATTATTATGGAAGTCATGCTAATTTCCACTGATTAGCCATAAGGGTAAAGAAAGGCACAGTATTTGGCTTAATGGGAAGAAATTACATCTATTCACAGTAATTGAGCCTGTTTGAATTTCCTGAGAAGCCAGTATAATGACTTCTGAATATACGTAACATGTGAACTAAAAATGAAGCCTTCTTTAAGGCTTCAAACAACTTTTACATTCTCATACACACTGAATAGAATACTGAATTACTTTTAACACTGTATTCAGTAAACCTGAGTTCAAGTAAAAATTTATCTTGGAAAAATCAAACATTTGTTAAGTTTTGCTTCAACAACGTATTGCAGAAAACTACCAACAATCAACTTATTATTAACATCTTCGCTTAGTTTAGGTTTCTAAACGTTTTTGCCTTAACAAATAATTCACCGACTTAAGACAATTTCTCTTTCTCAAAAATCAAAATACATAAAATACGCCTGGGAAATGCTTTTATCAGAAAAAATATCGGCAACACAGATCCATAAATTTACAAGAAAAAAGAGAAAAACTTTGAGTATACTTCTCGAGAAACTTTAGTGACGCTTACATTTAGTTAGTTTTTGTACATATTTTATAAAATGAAAAAGAAAAGAGGTTTGAAAAGCATATCATCATAAATATCAAGAGACGATTTAACTAAATACTATCATATTAGCAGTTTCAAGGAACTGGAAAACCCCCAAACATTTACATTACGTATTTATATGATTTAAATATTTCTGAACATGGTTCTATTTACAGAAGGAATGACAAGCCTTCACGTCACACGTATTTACTAGATAACTGTTTAGCTAGTTCAGTGTATTTTAAGAACTTCGAATGAGGACTTTCTTCTGCAGCTATTCCTGTAAGTGGTGGCGATTCTTTCGTCATTGAACCAGGTTCATTTGCTAATTTTCCACCAGAAGGCGAAGAAGCTTTCAAAGTGGAATTATCGGGGATATTTGAGTCTTTCACAAAGTGCATTTTACTTAAATGGTGTCTGTAAGCACCTTTAGAAATGAAATGAGTGTCACAAAAGGCACACTTCATTAAGGAGTCTGATGTTGTGGCATCACTGCATGCCCAACTAAAAGCCAAAATGGATCCTGGTGGCGTCTGGACACCGGAACGTGAAACCTTAACGTCTGTTTTATCCAACAGTTTTTGAAGTTCTCGAAGAGGATGGCCTGCAGTTGGCTTTTCAACATCTTCGGAATTCTGCGTGTGACTTTTTTCTGTTTCTTGATTAAGATCTGTCAAAGAGAATTTTGATGAATTGCTTAAAGAAGAAGGACTTAATTTACCCTTGTCTTCAAGGGAATCATTTGGTGACTCGGCTTCTCTTGACCAGGTGGCATTGCCAATTTGGCACTGAAAATGGCCTTCATCACACAATTCTTCGACCATTTCATGACCACTATATTCACCATTTGATTCATCTACTTCAGAATAAGCCTCAAAAGAATCTTCAGCATGATCGGTGATAGGACTTTTTGATCTTGCAGAACCCAAAGGACTTTCAGTTTGTCCCCTTGTTGAACAACGACTTAAATCGTCTGGAACATCTTCGTCTAATGACTCTTGAAATGACGTTGATCCTAGTTTGGAGACATTTGTTACACTTGAATTAATTTTAGTTTCTGTCGTAAAAGAGTGGGGAGATGCGTGTTCTCTGTTGTTGGAAGGGGTAAGCTCAGATTGTTTTACCGAAAACCTATTTTTTCGCAAGGTATTATTTATAACGTTAAAACCAGGAATAGATTGTGATCTGACAGAACCATCTTTTATGTCAATCATATTCTTGACCGTATAACCAGTTGACGAGCTTCCCATGGTTGACGCTCGAGATTTAGTTGCCGAACTTTGCTCATTTTTTCCAGGAGGATGCCACGGTGGATAGACTTCTTCATCGATACCTAATCTTTGCAAAATACCTGTAGAACCATTTTTGCCACTTTTACTTCTACTTTCGAAACTTTTTTCGATCAGTTTCTCAATTGCACTTAAAACAGATGTAGCCTCGTTTCCTTTATCCATTCCATTATTTGAATGAACATCAAGAGCTCGTTCTTTAGAAAATTCTTGTCTAGAAGTTTCAGATGTTGGTGATTCAGTTACCTTTGACTTTCTAGCTTTAGGTGTAGCTTCATCTGGCTCAGCTTTTACAACACATTCTAATTTTGATTCTTTTTTCATATCATTCTCAAACGACTCTGCAAGAAGAGTATTTTTCAGAATGTACTGAGATTTGGGGTTCTGAGTACAATTTTTTATATGTGTTACGAAATCTTTGGCTTCTACTTTCTCAGCACATTCTTCACACGTGATCTTGCCACCAACGTTTTCAGTTTTGGACATGGATCGCTCAGCTCGTTCTTTTGATACGCTTAATTTACTCATTTCCATTCTTTCTAACTCAAGAAGTTTTCTAACTGGTAAGGATTTTTTCCTTCTTTCCCTAGTTTGTCTGCGTCTTCCACCACTTTCAGTGATGGAACGTAAGATATGTTCCTTGTAATGAGCATTCTTCATCATATGATAACTAAGTTCTTTGAGACTACCAAATACCTGGTTGCAAACTTTGCAAGTCAAGACGGCATTTATCTGTGACTGTGAAGTCATCTTATCAACTGGTACTTTCCAGGATATGATTTGTTCTTGACTAATGATATTATTGTAGTGCTGAGTAACGCGCATATGATTAGTCATATCTGCCAACGTCTTGAAAGACTGTCCACACCACATACACTTCAAAATCTGACGAGTTTGTTCCGCCCCTTTACCTAACCAAACATCTTGTCCTCTCACCAGTTTTCGTGGAAGCGGTACACTTTCTTTCATTAACACGTTGCTGCCACTGTTAGATGTTGAGCATTTGGAGACTGAAGGTGAAGATTCTGAAAGAACGTTGGTGTTCGTGGACGACGATGACACAGATGATTGCATCCCTGCCATACCACACTTAGGACTCTGCTGCATATGGATTGTCATATCAGCAAGACTTTTGAAAGATTCCTTACACCAAACACAAGTGAAGACGTCTTTTGCTTGTTCCCCACTTTTATTAATCCACTGGTTCTGCCAGGGATTCTGCCTGCTTCCTGTTCTATACCCTTGCATTTTGGTTACTGTATGAGACAACGTGTTCATTTTATCAAGAGCAGTGATCATATTGGAAGTAACGAGGCTAGAATTAAGTAACTGGTTTTGAACAGTTGTTTTTTGTTGCAAAGAACTGGATAGTTGACTGTAAGATCTTGCAGAACTAATCCCTACATTTTTTGAACTTTCTAAAGATGACATTTTTCCATTCCAAGTTATAACTTCTGAAGATGATGTCCGTGGCGAATAACTCCACGCTGAAGGAGATATTGGGGAGGGGGTTTCTACACGAGCCAATTTAATTTCTCTTACACAGTTTTCTGTGCTCTTTCTCCTATTAGGGACGGACAGATCAAGAGGTTCATTTTGTGACCCAGAGGAAACTCCATTGATTGGGAGGCCAGGAGATAAACTTGAAGATAAAGTATGATATTGGTTTTGACTTCGGAGACTAAAGTCAATCGGTCCGTCTTCTGCCATTGGCTCAGTCTCCAAACAGTTTCCGTCAATAGTGGAAATTTTGGACTCACTATTCAAGGGCGGAGTGCGATCTAGATTTCTTGTTGTGGACGAGTATGCAACAATGTTGGATTCATTCTGACTAAGCTCATAAGGAGTGTTCCGGCCTGCCTGTACGGGAGGAAGAGTGACGTCATTGGTGTGCGTGGACTGGCTCCCTCTGACGGGTTGTTTGATGAGATCCTCGTCAGTGTCGTGCTCTTCAGCTATATCACATCCGGAGGAAGAACTATCATCTCCAGCAACCTCCATTTTCCCGCCATCTCCATCTTCCCCTGAAAAACAGAATGAAAACAGTCAGTAAAGACCTGCTCTTTACGGCATACACAAATTCTTTCAGACAAAAACAGACTAACTCCTTAAAATAAAGTAATACATGCCATTACGTCTAACACAGTGATTTTTAATGAGTTATTGTAGCCCTAAAATCAACAATACAAGGGCTTCTTAGAGAGTATCTAGAATACACAACAATGTGTGCGGAATGTTGCAGCCTGACACCCCACTAGTTACGCCTTCAGTATCTACCGAAATAATATTTATTCCGTATAGTTTAAGCATCGTATGACCACTCTGTATACAACAGAGCATCAGTTTATGATGTGTCTTTAGTGATAAAACGGCAGGAAGAAGGAACTTGTACCAGGATGTTATTCTAGCTCGAACAATGCCCACTCGCCAGATTTTCCACAGTCTTTTATTTCACAGGTGTCTGCCTTCAACTAGCATCTGCATAAAGATACCATAAACTATCCAAAACCCCAGCATGTTTCTCTAAAGCGTCACTTTTCTGAAACAAGGGTGCGACGCCAGTATTTTGACAGCTCTTAAATCATAGTCTTTCCAACTCCCCTACCACAAAGAATCTGGGAGTCGGAAACACTACAGGACGCTGGGAGGCGTGGGAGCGCGTGCAAAGCAGTAGGGTGGAGAATAGGATAGCTGAGAGGGAAAACACGCTGGAACAATAGAAAATCTTCAAAATGTATAAACTTATATAGAGACTGAATTTGTCTAGCGTAAATGTGGTTAAGCTTAATTCATCTATTAGATTTAGTTTGTTGCTTAAATCCAACAAAAACTAGCTTCATAATTGTTTCCTCACAATTATGTTATAAAATAATTTTACACACATACAAAAACGGCTTTTAGAAATTTAAATAAGGTGCTACAAAACATCGAGATAAAAACATTTCCTTCTAAACTATAACATTAATCAATTATTAAAATATTAAATACCTTATAATTTTAAATCTTATCTAGAGTGCATTTAAAGCTCAATAATAAAATATTCTATTTAATATGACCAGCGATTCTTAAGCAAACAATAATTAAATCTCATCTTAAGCACTAGATGGCTTTCTGGCATGCGGCAATACTTAAACTATTTCATAATTTAATACAGAAGAGAAAATTTTCTTTGGAGAGTATTAAAAACGTGAGAACAGCCATTATTTAAAAACAAAGGTATCCAAAAGTTGAATAGTCAATGTGGAATTAATAATAAAATTCTCCACGCTCTTTTCTGTTTTTCACACAATCATACAGGTCACTTATCAATAAATATTTATCAAAATTCGTTTTTAAATCAAACCTTTTAACTGACAATTCTTTCATGTAGTCTTACTTTTGTTACACGATCAGTACACTGAATTACACACTGTAAAACGTTCAAACTAGTTCTCGAGTAAAGATTTTCTATTTTGATGAGTTTCAGCTGAAAGTGAAGTAAGAATATACTGTAGATACGGTTTGTGTCAACCAAATCAAATGTAAGATTATTTAAAAGGACAAAAACCGAAAATGCTCTTAACAGATATCAGTACTAAAGGTGAGAAGCAATTCGAACCGAAATTAAATAAAGGAATGCACACAGGAGATAATTATTGAGAGTTTGTCTGTTGAATTCCGCGCAAAGCTGGTTGAGGGTTATCTCAGGTATCCACTTTTCATTTAGAAAAGATAAACTAGAGGGAAGGCAGCTAGTCAACGTCAACTTTCACTATCTCTCGGGCTAGTCTTTTTTCTAGCAAAAAGTGGGGTTGAGCGACCATGTTCGATAATGGAATTCGAACACGGGGTCCGCAGATTTGGAGTTAAGCGATCTCATCGCCAAGACAATTAACAGTAAGTGTTATGTAATAGTACGGTCAGGCGACTTTCTGCGACACCGATTATTATGATTGGTTTGTTTGTTTTGAATTTCGCGCAAAGATACTCGAGGGCTATCTGCGCTAGCCGTCCCTAATTTAGCAGTGTAAGACTAGAGGAAAGGCAGCTTGTCATCACCACCCAACACCAACTCTTGAGCTACTCTTTTACCAACGAATAGTGGGATTGGCCGTCACACTATAACGCCCTCACGGCTGAAAGGGCGAGCATGTTTAGTGTGACGGGGATTCGAGCCCGCGACCCTCACGTTAGGAGTCGAACGCCTTACCCCACGTGGCCATGCCGGGCCGTCATAGCAATGTATCGCTCATATTTCTTGCTTTAAGCTGTTTTAAGTCAGAGAATTCTGGGTTTTCCTCCACTAAAAGAAATCCAACAGCTTTGGGCTGGGTATGGCTTACTAGTTAGAGTACTGTTTATCGAAAACTCCGAAGTTCGAGCCAGCAATATATTGCTGAGCACTGTAAGTCGTGGGGTATTACAAAAGTGACACTGGATCCTGCTATTCGGTTAAACGTATTCGTTCAAGTGACAAGTGCTGCTGACTGGTTACCTTTCTTCTGGTTAGTTGTTAAAAATAAAGGACCTCTATGCCTGAACCTTATAGATCTTTAACCTGGCTGTGTAATATGTTTGTTGTATAAAGTGCTGCTTTTGAGAAAGCAACAAATGTCAACAACCTTTTTTTCTTTGGTGACAAACATTTTTTTATTATTCTACTGAATTTTGTTGTACTAAATGAAGCAGGTTCTCTGGTTTGGTTTGTTTTGAATATCGCGTAAAGTTACACGCGGGCTATCCACGTTAGCCGTCCTTAATTTAGCAGTAAAACACTAGAGCGAGAGCAGCCAATCAACATCACCACTGCCAACGCTTGGGCTACTTTTTTTTATTAGAGAACAGTGGGTTTGAATGTAATTTTATAATGCCTTCACAGCTGAAAGGGCAAACATGTTTGGTGAAGGGAGCTCGAACCCGCGACCCGCAGATTGCTAGGCTGTAAATTATCTAAGTCTGGTAAGAACACAAAATATTACATAAAAGAAATTCGATAACACCAGCATTCACTGTATTCAACTTCTGGTATCATACATGAAGATTTAAATAATAATCAACAATGAATGACATTGAGATATTAACACAAATTGATTGTAATGTTAATTAAAAGGACATGATTAGCATACAATATTAAAATACCTTGGATATAAGATATAATATACGAATATAGATAACTGGGAACTAAGGTAATTAATTAATATATAACTAATAAAGAAACTGATACGGATTAATTATGGTGTCGTATATGTAACATTTAAATTATGATTAACCGGGGAATTAATATGGTACAGGAATGCATAATTGCTAAAACATAAATACTGAAGAACCTACAATTACTGTTAACTAGTAGATATAATTTATGGTAAATGACTAGTTGATTTTTAAAGAGAATATAAAATGCAGAAGTGAGAATTAATTAAGACATGATTAATGGAAAAAATAAATGATAACTACCTGGGACACGACTAAATGAAGGAACTATAATAATTATTAACTGGTAGGCGTAATTATTAGAAAATATAAAATAATAATTAATTAGTGGAAATCATCAAGTGATGATAAAACCCATCATTAATATTAAGCCAAAACTAAAACAAAACCGACTACTGAAGAGACCTGGAAAACAATTTTATTGAAACGGTATTAATATAGTTAACAGGAAGATAACACAATTAACACATACAAAGTTATATATAATTGTTAAAACATTACAATAAAGTAAATACTGTCAGATAAGACGTTATGTCGACCTATGTAACAGATACAATAAGTTCGTAAAAAATGCTTGCAAAGATAAAAATTAACACAATATTAAAAGAAACTATTAGAAAATAGATTATAGTTATTTTCTGTCATTTCGAGATGAGTTTAAAATATAACGAATATCAATCCATGGTCTTTTTAACACTCTTTTCATTATTATGTTGCGTCAACAAGAACTACATGAAATATATTCACAGTCTTGATTTCTTTCATTTATTTTTGTCTAATTCGATAATTTAAATAATATAACATATATTTACCAATAAACAAAAATATTATTTTATTTGTCGATTAAATAATACATTTATTATTGTCTATGATGGGCAAGAGTATTACTGATAAATCAACTTTACTCATTCATGGTAACTTGTTTACTTGTAGTTATGCGGTTTTTAGCGTATAAGCCCGCAGACATACTACTGTATCACTGAAGGGGAAATTATAATAATAACATGTACTTATAAAAACAAATATATCACAAAATAAAAAGATTGTAAGATGATCTAATTACGGTCAAGTCTCAACAGCACCAAGATACATCCAACAATTACTCTGAATATTTCAGCCGTTTATTCCTCTTAAAACAAATATATATATTTAAACAGGCAGCAAAAGTGAGAAAAGGGCTAAAATGCTCAAAGTCCGTAATAACTGTTCTTAATTACAACAGGTATTCTTCACTGTATGACAACTTTCAGCGGGAGGATCCACCAGATCAACAAGGATACGACAACATAATAGTGATCCTGTCGCTGTTTATATCACGATCTTCTGCGAATGATACGAACTAGATTCATTAAATTAATTGTAATTATTATTAATTTTACATAATTTACAAATCCAACTTATAGGGTAAAAATTAATAAAATATTATTACTTATGTTTTACATTTTACACCGAATATTTATCTATTATTGTTATTATTACATTTGATTTAACTTCACTAAAATTCTGAGCGAAAGTTCTAGATTCTTGTTCCTGAAACGAATCAAGCAGTGACACTATCAACGCAAGAAAATTATGTTAGCAGGGGTTCATCAGGCCTGTTGGGACACGATTGACACAGTAATGATCAAGGCGCTATTTATGTAACTAAGGTAATGAACGACGACTGTTAGTGTTTGAGTTAGGTTAAGCAAGTGAACTGCGCTATGTTAACATTTATCGGGTACTTGTGAACAAAGCAAAACTTCTCATCACGAAATATTATATTGTTTTTTTTTTTTTTATAATTATTACTGTGCGTTGTGTGGCAAAATGTTAATATAAGTGGACGCGATCACGACAGGAACAAAGCCGGTAGAGGGCGTAACCTGTGAAACTTAACAGTTCGTTGCCTCACTGTAATACAGATGAGCATGTTTTTCAGACGATAATGTACATTACAAAGATGACATCACCTTGGTGGCAGTGCATCTCTTTAAGCCTTTTTCTAACACCTGAATAAACATAAAATTAGATTATTTTTTTCAAAATTTGTGTGTTTGTTTTGAGCTAAACAAAAACTGTACGATAAGCCATCTGTGCTTCGCCCACCACGGGTATCGAAACCTGGTTTGTAGGTGTATAAATCTGCAGACATAGCACCGTGCCTCTGGGAGAGCTTTAAAATTTAATGAGTTGACCAATGAATTACATGCATTAAGTATTCTCAACCTCTGATGATCGAAAGTTTGAAATATACGTTGTATAGTTTACGGTAATGTTTATATTTATACACACACATATACGACAAATCACAATTGAGTGAATGCGTGACGGTTTTAAGCAAAGATGAAAACATCTTTAAAGCAATTATATATTTTAATTTATAAAAGTTTCAATAGCCATTTGTAAAATTTCCCAAACAAACAACAAAAAAGAACTGTTTTTGAAAGTAAGAAAAATAAAACACAGCAGGAAAGAATTTTATGAAAAAGTTGAATGTTGTTTACAGTGACATTGTTATGCGGTTTTGTTGTTGTTGTTGCATGTAAGTGTAAAGTGTATAGTTTGAGTGAATACAGATTTGTGTGTAAAAAGAATTTCAAAATTGTCAAATCTATGTGTAAAAATGCAAGAAAAATTTAGAAAATTTGATATTGAAAAATAAACGAGTGAAACTGAACTTTTGGTTTGAATTTCGCGCAAAGCTACACGAGGGCTATCTGCGCTAGCCATTCCTAATTTAGCAGTGTAAGAATAGAGAAAAGGCAGCTAGTCATCACCACTCATCGCCAACTCTTAGGCTACTCTTTTACCAACGACTAGCCGGATTTACCGTCACATTATAACACTCCACTGCTGAAACGGTGAGCATGTTCGGTGTGACGGGGATTCAAACCCGAGACGCTCAGATTACGAGTCGAGTGACTTAACCACCTGGTCATGCCGGTCCGAGAAAAATAACTAATTTGGAAATATGAAATTAACTTACATATTGAAAAAGATTGTATATTTATAAAACAATATTAATCACCAACTGAATTTTTATCTAGTAGACAAATGTCGACAGTATTATACACCAGGAATGTCAGTGATTGGGAGTATTCAAATATTGATTGGTATCTTTGGCCATAGATTTATTTTGTACAGTAGACAAAATCTAAGAATTATATATCCCACTATATTATTGTCTTTATAGTTTGGTAAAAAGGAAATACCTGGTGTATTCAGACACTTCTTTTACACGTGCTAAGTCTTGGTGACGGAAGTCAACGCTGTTAGAAGGATATCTAAGTTGATCTTATGTTTTTAACATTTAAACGAATGTAAAAATATCGTTGGAAAGATATCACAACTAAGCAGCCAGCGTAAACAACTCGATTATAAATGATTTACAGCACGTGACATGAGAAAATCTGCGCTTCCAACCGCCAGAAGGTCTCAGGTCACCGATTTGGCTAATCAAATTGTTTCTTTTTGTGTCACGTGCCTAAAAAGGGATCACATACAACATTTTTCACTCACCACTAGGGGGTATACACCTCGTTCTAGCTAAGTTGGCGAGCCTTTGTACTAACATGGGAGGGATGTTGGTGAAATATGGAGTTTTCTAATGACCCATAGCGAATTGTCAATTGCTTGTCCTTGCTAGCTCCTGGAAACTTTGCAGAACGAATGGCTAAGGTTTACTTTTCACACATTTATAAAACATACTTTGTGCGTGTGAGAGACCCTCGCCTTTTTATTTGTCATCCAAGCAGGATATCGAGAAAAACAACTACAGGTTAATGTATACTTGCATTTAAAGAAGCCTCAGTTTAACCTTTATGACAATATAACCATTGAGAAAGAAATCCTGAACTTAGAGTCATTTCTTTGTAACATTTTTATGCCGTTTAGTTTTAATATTTGCACTATTTTAATTTTCCTTTTAAAGTTTTAAAAGCTCTACGTAAATTCATTGCGTTGTTGGTAGTGTTTGCCTGCAAGTTCGTGCGTGTTTTGCACTTAAAAACTTCTAAACACATTTAAGGCACTTCAAACATGAGATAAAAATCATCCTCTGAGGATAATGTAGTCTCCAGTACTTTTTGTGGATGGTTTTACTTTTGTCTACTGCGTTTTCTTAAGTTGACAAACAAAAACACCTGATAGAAGAAGAAAATAATATTTTGATAGACGACAGAAATAAGCTAAATTTAATAATTTCATTTCAACAAATGTTATTTTACTACAGTAAGTGTGTAAAAATACTGCCGAATTAGAAAACGTAACAATTTTACTTTGCTTTTCTATTTGTTATTTTGTTTCTACATTTTTATAGCTTTCCAGATACTAAACATGTTGATTAGGCAAATGTGTTGTTTATTCTCGCTCTTCATTTAACAAGTTGCAATACTTTGGTAATTTCCTCAAAAGGGGATCGCAGGCAACCTGGAGGGGGTCACCTTTTTTACTCACTCGCACCACAACACAGTAATGTGTTGTCTGTCAGTCAGTCGGTTGACACTAAAATGATGTCACATAGGAAACGCTTAACGTTGTAATTTGTATTGTTGTGAAATCAGTAAAATATGCGCTTGCTATGAATTACGAGAATAATTATGCATTTTGTATTTTAAAAGCAATACGTAAAAAACATTTACTCTGAATTTTGGTTTTATTTACTATTGAAACAAAACAATTTCGGGGAACCTCCGAAAATACATATAGAAATAAAAAGATATTTAAAACGAATGTCATTCAGTTAATTTATTATGGCCCTAATCTAAAGAATGAAACTCAATAATAATTAATAGTTCATAACACGAAGTTCCTAACGGTTGAAGTGTATAAAATCCGTGAAAGAAAGTTAACATTAGTTAATTAGGACATATGACTAATAAGCCTATTTAATTAGTTGACAAACTGATCAATGAAGAGAGTACATCAGGTCAGGTGATGGAATAAAATAAGTGAGTCATAAAAAAAATCCAATGATCTACTGCTAGAAAAAACTGTTATTGTAGGTTTTAGTTGGTTCAAGGTTTAAAATTCCAAAATTCTGTAAAAGAAACATCTTTCAAAGCAAGAACCTTATTTTCTGCAGTTCTACTGATGTAAGTGTAAACAGGAATAGCACTTCTTCGAAAGTAAATGTGTACAGGGATTGTAGCTCTTCTAAGGAAAGTGTATATAGGGATTGTAATTATTTTCATTTAAATCTATACAGAGATTGTATTGTTTTCCGAAGTAGACGTATGTAGGTATTGTAGTTTGTCTGGCTTAAGCGTACAAACGGGATGTTGTTTCTCTGAGGTAAGTGCATGTGAGAACTGTTTGTTTTTTGCACAAAGCTACACGAGTGCTATCTGCGCTATCCGTCCCTAATTTAGCAATGTAAAACTAGAGGGAAGGCAGCTAGTCATCACCACTCACCGCCGACTCTTGGGCTACTCTTTTACCAACGAATAGTGGGATTAACCATCACATTAAAACGTTCCCACGGCTGAAAAGGCGAGCATGTTTGTTGCGACGGGGATGCGAACCCGCGACCCTCAGATTACGAGTCGAACGCCTTAACCCACCTGGCCATGCCGGGCCATCATATAAGGATTGACTGTAAATTTCTAGAACGGTACCTAACCACTGCAGCTCCTCATTTCCCAAATAAAACAAAAACATTACTACGATATTCTTCGAAGACTTGAGGAAAAATAAGTCCAAATTTAACATGTTTCTATTACTTGGTCTTTGGTTTTTTTTTAAGATAAGTCTTTTCTCAAATATAAGATAAGTGAATTTATAATGCTCAAGTGACTAGTAATAAGGATCATAAAAATAGACGACAAAAGGTATATATTTTCAGTAACTGATTTAAGTAGATAGAAACTACGTCTGTTCTTACGTAATATATGCATATATTAACACGGGTCGTTCAAGAATAACTCAGTGGTTGACGTGTTATTTTAACATGCAAGTTTAGCTTTTAGTAGATTGATTGTCGGAAACTTTGTTAGGTCTACAGGTAAGATAAAATTACATCGTCACTTAAAAAAACACAGAAAAAAAACCTTAAAATGCAAGGCTGGCACCTGCTTTAACAGCGCCATATCAATCATTGTTTCACAACACAACAATGTCACGCACATAACTGCTACAGCTATAAAGTAACCAGCACAATTTCAATATAAATTACGTCAATAACCGGATTTCTGCACACCCAAAGGCAAACGCTATTCGGCTTGTCTCCAATCGTCTATAACAGGTCACGTGACCTCAGCTTGTCAAGTAAGTCCTTGATGGATGCGTGACCGCTGTGCGGTTAAGCTATCGTTATAACCACTCAAAGCCATAGGACCTGGGTTCAAGGATATGATTTTTGAAGAAGCGCTCTGATTAAATATTTTTTTCAAATACGCAGGTTTCAAATATTAAGAGATAAAATAATCTCTAAAAACAAGTAATTTATTCCCTGTATATTTTAATTAATTGGTGTATACATTATATACAATACAGCATTAATTACTAATTTATGGTATTTTTTTATTTTGTTTGTTAGCTGTTTAGGAAATAATAAGCTATCTGTGCTGTGCTCACCACAGGTATCAAATCCCGGTTTTTAGCCTTATAAGCCATCAAATTTACCACTGAGTTACTGGGAGTGCAGTTTATGGACCAGAACATATTAACGAAATTAATTATCTGCCTTATTTAAATATATATATAATTATTTAATGATCTGTATTAGTTATTGCTACTCAAAGTATTTTCTTCCTTGATCAAATATTCTGTCAAACACAAAAACAAATTGGCCAACCAGATTAACAAATACAATGAAGCTCCTTCCATTGGTCAAGTTGTTTCTTGCTTACATAAAAGTTTGAAAAATCTCAGTAAGAAAACGTTTTCAAGACAATAAAATCGTGCCACGTAAAAATGTTTTGAACACTGAAATAAAGTAAAAGCTGAGCACAAAGAAACAAATGCTTGGCCCACGATTATTTTGTCAATTCACTGATAGGAAGGTGGTTAAACATGTTAAAAACGTTTTCGTTGTTTGAAGTAAATGTTTGGCCCACAATTAGTTTGTCAACTCACTGATATGCAGGTAGATAAGCGTGTTTAAAAAAAGAGTTAGTGTTAAGAGACACTATGACTTTTACTGGGGAAGGGATTTTGATTTAAATAATATCTGATATGACTTCACTCAGCTCATTACAATCTGTTGTTCGATTAACCAAAGTATTAACACCAGAGGAATAAAAAAAGTACCGTTAATAAAATATACATGTCTTGTTTAAAAGCAACCATATTTTTGCATTATCTTCGAAATAGAACATTGTTGTTTACTGAGATGTGCATACAGACATACTGTTTTTTATCTTTTTCAAATGGCTGTTGTTTTCTTTACAAATGTTGAATGTTTCCTTGTTCTATTGTTACTTATAGATCATACAAAACGAAGGTTATATTGTTGTTCTACTTGTCAATATTGTTTTTATCATTCAAACTTCACTGAGGAAACACAGAGGGATTAGCACACATAAAAAAATATTTGAGTGTTTGAGTTGTTCAGTTTTTGTATAGCGCTTAACAAAAAGGATCTAAGGTATTTTAATGGAGAAAAGTGAGTTAATGTATTTTAATGGAGAAAAGGGAGTTAAAGTGTTTTAATGGAGAAAAGGGAGATAAGATATTTTAATGCAGAAAAGGGAGTTAATGCGTTTCAATGGAGAAAAGGGAGTTAATGTATTTTAATGGAGAAAAGGGAATTAAGGTATTTTAATGAAATAAAGAGAGTTAAAGTATTTAAATGAAGAAAAGGAAGTTAAGGTATTTTAACTGAGAAAAGGAATTTGAAATATTTTAAAAATTTAAGAGAATCTTATTGCATAAAAATAATCCTTTTACTAAAAAATAATCTTTGAGATGTTTAACGAAGAGATAGGATTTTAATGGAAGTTTAATAAAGATAATTTACTCGGAAGAAAATAAGGTAGCCCTTTGTGTTTTTTCATCAGAGAAAAATCATCTAAGGAAGTACTTACTGAAGATAATAACTGAAAAGACTACCTTATGACCAAAACTACCGCCAAAAGCAAAAGCGTCATTATCTAAGCATATAAAAATAAGTGGTAATTAACAGTTCTAAAAATTGCTAAGCAACTCATATCCTAATGAGCTATTGTTTTGATCTTTTAAATTTCAACACTACATTTTAAGAACACACTCAGACGCGACAGGAATTGCATCAGAGCTGTTAATTTTCAGATCTTAGTTCAACAATTTTCATTTGTTACCCTCGGTAGGAATGTATTGCAGTTTCTCTTCGAATTTAGACTTGCGAGATTAACTGTCTTCTATAGTACTTGTGACCTAGTCGCGTAATTAAGGACTTTGTGAAGTCAACACTCTTCAATATCTGTAAGATGTAAGATTCATTCAATCTTCTAAGGTAGGTTACAATTAATAAATGTGCTAAAATTCAAAAAGAGTATTTATGACAGATAACATCCCGATGCATTTTATAATTGTCTATGTATTACGAACCACAATTACTCAAAATAATAAAATATTGTTTATGTAATACACTATATACGAATTATGCACGTGATCAACATCAAACAAAGTGGTAAGTAGTTTTAGTGTAGGCTCACCACAACCAGATGGTTAGGATGTTTGTGGTAAGTAGATTTAGTGTAGGCTCACCACAGCCAGGTGGTTAGGATGTTTGTGATAAGTAGATTTAGTGTAGGCTCACCACAACCAGATGGTTAGGAAGTTTGTGGTAAGTAGATTTAGTGTAGGCTCACCACAGCCAGGTGGTTAGGATGTTTGTGATAAGTAGATTTAGTGTAGGCTCACCACAGCCAGGTGGTTTGGATGTTTGTGGTAAGTAGATTTAGTGTAGGCTTACCACAACCAGATAGTTAAGATGTTTGACTCGTAATTTGAGGGTCGCGGATTTTAATCCTTGCTACATCAAACATGCTAGCCCTTTCACCCGTGGGAGCATTATAATGCGACACTCAATCCCACCATTCATTTGTAAAAGAGTAACTCAAGAGTTGACGGTGAGGGGTGATGACTAGCTGCCTTCATTCTAGTGTTATCCTGCTAAATTAGGAACGACTAGCGCAGATAGCCTTCGTGTTGCTTTAAGCGAAATTTAAACCAACCCAAACCAGGTTTGATGTAGTTACCCTTTAACTGAGCTCAAATTACAAGAGGAGGTGGCAGGTTCTCAGGTGCATGGATAAGGTTTCTTTATTTTGTCACTTGTTAAGCTGATATCATAAAATTGTATGATGACTCCTCACAAACGAAAATGCACCTTAATGATCTTGACACAAAATATCTTTAGATTCTTCTTCTCGGGATATACAATGAAGAAAATATTGTCTCTTAGATTTAAGGTACCCAGAATAAGAACTGGACCAAAGAGTAGGTTGTCGTTTTAACTACGTAAATTCTCATTTATGATAGAAAGATCCTTTAGTCCATAACTGGCAGAATGTCTTCAAAATATTTTTAGTGAACACGTTTCATCTGTTTGTCTGTTGTGAAGTTCAATCATCCGGTTGTTTATCTGCTAGTACACCAAAAAGCAATAACTTACATCTGAACTAGAAGCACAAGGATTAGGTAAAAAAGAAGGAAGGATGTTTAACAGAAAATAATTCGAGTTTTATTTCGTGATTGATTTCGCATTTAAGCATCAAGAACGTGATTGGTTAATTATGTCCAATTACTTGTTCTGAAAAAGTCCTTTTTGAGTTCTACCATTTCGGAAGTACAAGCAAAATTAACAAAAAAATTACAAAGATAAAATCTAGAGAAAAAAAGTGCTACAACTCGTGAGCTGTTGATACTCAAATGACACTGCAAACTTATATATCTAGAAACTGAGTTTCTATACCCCTGGTGAGAAAAGAATAGAAAGCTTAATTACAAACAAACAAACAGATAATCTTGCACAGAAAATCTATTATTTGTTTACTACTAAACAAACGTTTAGTGTCAAACGAAAGAAACATTATTTTTCTTTTACTTAGCAAAATATAAAAAAATTTACAAATAATTTTACCTTATTATTGCATTATTAAAAAAATAAATTTGATAATATGATTAACAATATAATTTTTCCTGTTGTTCAAGGAGTGTACATCCAAAATTCAACTAGCATTTTATGTTTCAGATGTATTTTATAAAATAAAAGTATTAAAAACTGTAATATCGAAAACAAAATCATAAGAAATCTATAATAACTATGAGGCCTGTAGCTAAGCTAAATTAGAATGGTATTATAATCATATACACAAAGGAGAGATAAGCTATTTCACTGTAACTAGCAGCAATACCCTGAAGGAAAGATTCAACAATCATACGACGCTCGAGATAAAACATGTTTCTGAAGCTATACTGTCGTTGCGTTTGTTCTCAGAGAAATATAATTCGAGTATGTTTTTGTGGAATGTTGCGGTATACTTTCGAACCGATTTCTTGTTCTATCTGACATCCATGATCCTCTGTATTGAAAATTTGTATGTTGTTGAGCACGTGGCCACATAATGAAATACTTTTGCTATACCTTCAGATTTGCCATTGAACCAATGGGAGCGATGCTTTATAACTGGCCACCACTCTTTTATTTTTGAAATAGTTCTGGAGGAAATGTTGTATAGAATTACTTTAATACATCCATCAAACGTTTCTAATTTTTGATTGGATACATTTTTATGTTTAAAATAGTTCTGTAAACACTTCTTAATTAAAAAATTAACATTTGTTCGTTAAATCGTAATGCTGTTATTTTCCTTTATAATACAAATAATAAAAGTTAACATATCTGTCAAGTATAAAAGAAGGATAATAATATTTTTTCCTTTTTAAAGTTTATAAAATTTAAAACATATGACAAGATACTTCATTATGATATTTTAAACCTAGTTGGGAAGTCTCTGTTACACATTGAAGATTGTATGTAATTCACTGAGTGTTCCTTCAGAGTTATTTCAAGTTGAAACTGTTAATTGAACTATATTTCATAAAGATTGTAAACGGTAGTGCAAAGCTAATTTTCAAAACGTATTTAGAGTTCTGAATTTCCAACTAGCCATGCACCTACATATACACGTCTATGTGAAAATATTTGCAAAGATGTCTCGTTACTTGTCCTGCTGTTCAATGAGAGACAGTGCACTTATAATGATTAAATTTAACATATCTATGTGTGTGACGTTTTAAACTTTAATAAGAGAAAAAGGTCATATTTGATAGACCATAACACCAATTCACGCTGCGTGGTAGATAAAGACAAGTTCACTGGCAGCGACTTGTGTTTGTACATTAAGAAGTCAATAGATAATAGTATCTCATTGTAAAGTTGCTCGTGTTCCTCATAGACTGAAAGATCTAAGCTGGGGGGATTAATTGTATTTACATGAAGGAAATCTCATTAGAGACTACTCATGTTACTCACAGATTAACAAATCTAAGCCAAAGAGATGTAGTTACAGGAAGGGCATCTCATTAGAAGACTACTCATGTTACTCACAGATTAACAAATCTAAGCCAAAGAGATATAGATACAGGAAGGGCATCTCATTAGAAGATTGCTCATGTTACTTACCGATTAACAAATCTAAGCCAAGGGAATCAAATATATTTACAGAAAGGTATATCATTATAAAACTGCTCATGTTCCTCACAGATTAACAGATCTAAGCCGAAAAGATATATTTACAGGAAGGGTATCTCATTAGAAGACTGCTCATGTTACTCACAGATTAACAGATCTAAACCGAGAAAATATAGTTACAGGAAGGTCTTATTTTTCAAAAATACCAAAAAAATATCGTCTATTTTCATACCCAAAGCCTTAAAAATCATTAGGAACGTTGTTCAGGTGTCCTGGAGCAAGTTCACCAACGAAAAGAGTTAGCTGGAAATAAATACTACGAGGGTTCTTCAATTATTAAAAAAAATCATTTAAAAGGATCGGTAACTAAAAAAAATGACGAAAACACGTTTTTCCCCCTTAGCTTTTCTAAAATAACGAACAGCTGCAAAAAAAATGTTGAAAACTCATCTGGTTAGCGATAACTGAAAATTTATTACTACCCCGGCAGGAGATTGAAGTTACCAGAATTGGCAATAATGATAAGTATAGGGTGGAAAGTCCAACGACAGTCAGCTCTTAGTTTTAACGAAACAGTGTTTTGAAACAATTTTAACTGAGAAATATTTCTATTTTTTTCTTTCTGTCGATAAAGTTTAATAAGTGAAATGAATAACTTCCAAACTTTTAGTTGCGCATGTAAACTTTGTATTTACATAAACGTTAGAAGTTTAGGTGAAAGTGGAAGAACAACTATTTCAAGCACAGTTTTCAACACATCTGTAAGATAATTAATAAACACTTAAGTTTGAGGCTTTTTAAAAGGACTTATTTGTTCTTAATATATTCTAAAATAGATTTGAATAAGTAGTTACATTGAAATGATTTACAAAATTGCTGACACTCTTTTATGTAAGGTGTCTCTGTGTGAAATCAGATTATTAGATAGAAAACAGGAGATATTCGAGAAAAAAATCTAATATAGCTTAAAACAAAAAAGTTTTAAAATCAATCATATCAGTTACAGTAGGATATCTGATCTCTGTCCACCATAGGTAACTGATACCCGCCCTCCGCTGGCACAGCGGTAAATCTATGGATTTACAACGCTAAAATCAGGAGTTCAATTCCTCTCGATGGACTCAGCAGGTAGCCCGATGGAGCTTCATCATAAGGAAAAATAAACTGACACCCACATTTTCTATTAAAAGCTTACCACTAGCTCACCAGAGGACCATAAGTTATGGAAACATTTTCCGATACAAATATTTACATAAAAATACCCGAAAATGATCTTTATTTCAACATGTTACAAGCTTTTATTCTAAGATATATCTGATAAGTAAAACTAAATGTTTTTTTAGTAGATTTATTTGTTCAGAGTTTGAATGCAACTAATTTTGTTTGTTTAGAATTTCGTACAAAGCTACACGAGGGCTATCTACACTAGACGTCCTTAATTTAGCAGTGTAAGACTAGAAGGAAGGCAGAGCTAGTCATCATCACCCACAGCCAACTCTTGGGCTATTCTTTCACCTACGAATAATGAGATTGATCGTCACATTATAATTCCCAAACAGTTGAAAGGGCGAGCATGTATAGTGGGATAGGGATTCGAATCTGTAACCCTCAGATTGCGGGTAGAGCCTCCTAAAATCCTAGCTATCCCAACCCTATAATTTTGTTAAATAAGATTGTTTCACATCCACTCGTAATTAGAAACGTGAAACATCTGTTTGAACATAACAGGTAAATAAATAGTTTTCAGATATTTTCTGTGGCTATTACATGAACATAAAATATTTTACACCACTCAAATATATTGTTTTATAGTGTTATTTCACAAACACCAGCAACGTAATGCTTCACTACAGAATCAGAACACACATACACAACAAGCAAACAAATAAAGCCACAAAAAAAATAATCTGGCAAAATCAAAGCTAACATAGGATAAGAAACATATGAAGCAGCAGGGGCTTAGATTTTTTTACACCCGATAGGGGGTATGATTTTTGCAACCACTTATGTAGACTCTTCAATTTGCAAATTGGTAATCTCTGATTACGTAAACATGAAAGCTGTAAACATGCACTCACAGAATAATCTTGTTGCCACGATACTTGCATTTATACTTAGGCCTACTGACTGATACTTACAAACTATCGCTTAGATCGAAAAGCTTAGAAGCACGCCTATATTAAAGATGAACATTTCGGCTACTGAAAAAGCCTACATCTAGGCCTAATTATGTAATTCGTAAAAACACGAGAATCACAAGAACAAACACACAATTTGTAGGCCTGTGATGCAATAAAACAATTCAACAGACCAAACTGTAGGGGGGATGATTGTATGCACCATACCCCCACCTAAAATGAAGGGGGGTGTATACCCTCCCAGGAGCTACGCCCCTGTGAAGCAAGGTGTACTGTTACGAAATGAACTGAGCAATGTTGATGTTCAATAGCACAAAAATGGCAGATGCAGCTAATACAGTCAGAGAGAGCAAGGTTTTTTTCTGGGAACTCGAGAGAAGTTAGAAAAACTCAAAAGTCAATTTAAATTTTATAAACTAATTGAAATAAATGAAATAGGCCGCCTAGTGAAAATGAATACAGTTTGAAGAAGTAAAGAAATATTGCACTTAAAAAATTCATGTAGGCCTAATTTTTTATGAGTCCTACAGAAAAAGGTTTTACGACATATCGATCGTGCTATTCGTTGTCTACGTTTTATATGTTAAATCTTTAAAACCCATTAGTAGAGTTGCAGCCTATATTAAAAGAAGTGTCAAGCTATAGTATTACAGGACCAGGGGTACAGGTAATATTTCAAGATGTAGATATACCAACAAATTATCTAAATAGGTTTTCAGAGGTAGGAGAATCACATGTATACCAGCAGGCCTACCATTGTGTGTGGGGGTTAGTAGCGACAAAAAATGTTTTGAAAGCAGTATTAATACCATCGAAGCAGAAATAATATGTTGGCCTAAAGATGGTATTGATAACAATAGACCTAAAACTCGAAAGGTCGTGTTTGTGTTGCTCGCAGTTTCTCGATTGTCCGCACTGTGGAGTGTGAACCATGCTGGTTGTTTGCAGAAAGACGACACGAGCAATACCATGATGGATGGTCAGATAGATATCACGACTGGCAACATTTGTACAACAAAACACATTGTCACGAAATAAGTAATGTGCTTACAACATCGTGCTGCGTTTACGATAAATGGAAACTCAACGGACGTATAGATAAGCATTTATAAGATCAAGCTAGAAAAGAAGAAAAAAAAAGACGAAGTTCAGAGAAAAGTTATTGAAAGGTTGACCAAAGTGACCATAAATGTGGAAACTTTTACAACATTTTGATCATTTCGCGAAGGATGACAAGGCATTTGCAAAAGAAGTTTATAAGATGAATAAACGAACTGCAAAAGCGATTTTAAGGAACGCGGAAGGTGGTGGAGAGGCTTAATATTTGAAATCTATCTTACCTTTTCGGCCCCCTGCCCCGTATTTGGGTTTCTCTCATGAATTTTTCTTCATTTATAATCATTAAGGATCAAGAACATACGTGCAAAAAGCCAACGTACCTCGCCAGTACAGCGGTAAACCTACGGATTTACAACGCTAAAATCAGGACTTCGATTCCCCTCGGTGGGCTCAGCAGATAGCCCGATGTGACTTTGCTATAAGAAAAGAAACAAACGAACTAATCTCAGAACTACAAACGATGAATCAAATGTATACCAACAGGCCTACCATCGTACGTGGGGATTAACGACACAAATGTTTTGATAGCAGTATTAGGACTACCGAAGCAGAAATAATATGTTGGCCTGAAGATGGTCTCGACAACAATAGACAAAACGATGACATTATTGAAGTTGATATCCTCTCAGAAATGATATACAAAGATATAACTGAAAGTTGTTACAGGAGCTCCTGAGCCTACGATTAACCCTTTATTGTGATCTACATTCCATATTTATTATTAGATACTTAGTATAACTCTTCATTTTAGAACACCATACCGTTTAACGAAATTTTCCTTGTGTTAAAGTTGTCTTAATATCGTATCTGATGCCAGATGTAAAAGTAGCAACTGCAGAAATATCAAACATCATAAAGAACTAGTTGCGAGGTACAATGTTTCAAAATAGGTTGTATGCCTTAGCTGATCTATGAAATGAGGAGAAAATGACAAGAGCATTAAACCTAAGATTTTGTATTGTTTTGCTGTTATAATAGCACGAAAGAAAGACTTTCTTAATGTCTTTTTGAAATGTCTATCTTTCATGCTGTCTTTAAGGGATTTTGTTCTCCTGTTTTATTTTTCCACTGTCGTTGCTTTTGTTTTTGTTAATTTTAAATAGTTGCTCGTGTTCGTGCAGCAGCTGTCACGAAAATGTGTCTACTTTGCACGATGCACGTTCATAATTTTATTTTGGTGTGTTTTCAACAAAACCTTCAAAATCCTATCAGAAACAAGTATTTGAAAATTTAAGTTGTTGTCAGAAAGAACTATTTGAAATTTTAGAATTTTACTGAAAAAAGTCCTGTTAGAAAGGACTATTTGAAATTTCAGCATCCTGCCAGAAAGAGGTATTTTAAATTTTAGTATTCTTTCAGAAACAAGAATTTGCGATTTCAACTTTCTGCCAGAAAGAAGTGTTTGAAATTTCCACAATCACTTTGACAGTTATATTCAAGCGAACGCACAAAACTAGAGTTATGGTATTGCTTTTGATGAATTAGAATATGAGTACTCCATTGAAAAGAACGTAAGAAACTATAGCAACTTGGTTAAGCTTTATCAAAAGTACAATTGCTTCATTCCAAAGGCTACATATTTATTAAAATGAATACAAGGCTCTGAATACCTTCTTAACAGTACATCATCGAGATTATGAAAAAAATACAATATTTTAAATTGTTAATTACTCATTTACCTTTCTGAATAGATTTGTTGGAATGACGTTTTCGTATTTTTGTTTGTTTTCCTCATGAGTTGTTGAAGTATAATTAACGAAGAAATTAACATTCGTTTCTTTGTTTGTTTTTTCAAATACATTTTCTTGGACTTATAAGCAGGAAGGAAAGACAGCAGCGTATAATTCAATAATTACTGACATGGGTAGAAACATAACTAGTAAAACTTTTTCTGCTTTCACAACTGACATACACGAGTAGCTAAATTTTCCCGCCATAAATCATGCCGTCCGATCCCTTTAAAGTCGATAACCTCACCTGTGTGATCTTTCCTGTCGTCTCCAGCGTGTGGTAAAATAATAGAGCATCAAATCGTGGGATTTCATCTGCTAAGCCATTGACACCATAAGAAAAGATGTCTAACAATAAGTGCGCATTTCATTTTAGTAAGTTGTTTTCGTATGTCCATAATTGCTTTTTCATTCTTTATGATATTGATGAATTAGACAAAAAAACTGTCTATATATACTTACATTTTATATTTGGGGTGTAGAAATGAGAATAGAAAATAACTAACTTATATTAAGCAGCAAAACTAAAAATAGAAACGGAGACGTGTTTACACTCCAAAAGATAAAATCTTTTAAATTTTTGAGAAGTCTTCAAATGACGATTTTTATTTAAATGCTCAATAATTGTTTGACGAGTTTTATTTTTGTAACTTTAATTCGCTTTATTCGTCTTTTTTTAAATTATTATTTTTTACTTAATTATTCATTTATTTTTAGAACGAATGAAGACTTTCTAGTCTTTGAATAGCAGAGGATTAGATTTAAAAGAAAAAAATTCTATAAGCTCTATTATATTTAAATTGATTTGTTTTTATGACAATGTTATTAAAAATTTAGATCCATTTCAGTTTTTAATTTATTGACCACTCTTAAACATCTCTACCCCCCTAAGTGGAAAACCTGGTTGACTAGTCGGGGGTAAATAAACTTTCATCTTATTTGCTTAAAACTACGTATTTATTAAACAAGTCAAAGTTAACATATAGGCATATACTTTCAGAATCTTGTAAGCATCAATTCTAGGACAGGGATAAGTCCATGGATTTAGAACGCTAAAATCAAGGGTTAGCGGACACAGCAGATAGCTCGATGGAGCTTCGATATAAGAAAAAAAAACACACACACAATTCCAGGAATTAAAAATCAAAGCATGACCAAACTGATTTATTGAATAGCATAATGGAGCTCTAGTGAACCTTTTGGTTTTATATTTAAATATAAAATCATAATGATACTGGACCATTATGTAAAAATTATAACTTATAATAAATTGAGGAAAGAACGTTGTCTGTTTGTTTGCTGGTTTATTCTTTCAAAGTGATTTAAAATTTAAAAAAAAACTGCCAGACACAAAACTTGAGAACTTGTTTCTGTATGAGGTTACTTATTCCATGTGAATTCTTTCAAGGTGAAAAACTAACTGTTACAAGAAGGACATCACTAAACTATATATCGGTGAGAAAGTGACTCAATAGTAACATTAAGGTAGTTTTTTTCGGAACTTCTATACAATTATATAAGCACGGTATCAGAAACAGTTTCATAATCTACCATTAAAACGTTTCGATGAATTAAATAAAGAATATATTCCTTGTGCCCATAAGTTAGACGATTATTATTAAAATAGATTGATTGGCTATAGAAACATGACAATTCACAGCCTGTATCTGATCGGCGAATTGATATCATATGTTTAAGAACCGCAGAGATGAGGTTCACTCTTAGTTTTCAGCAGTGACTGTTTAAATTTATTGTTTATATTGTCAGTGTGTTAGTGACAAGATTATAAAAATAATACCATTTATAAAAGTTAATGTAGTTTTTATTATTCATAATATTTGTATAGAATTTCTCATCCCATGTATCCGTTTTTATAATTACTTGATTTTCGAACTATACCCACAAACTTTAACAAAACGATTTGGCTTTTGTGTGTGTTTTTCTTAAAGTAAAGCCACATCGGGCTATCTGTTGATCCCACCGAAGGGAATCGAACCTCTAATTTTTGCGTTGTAAATCTGTAGACTTACGGCTGTACTGGCGGGGGGCGTTGGCTTTTTGCACGTGTTTTTGATCCTTAATGCTTATAAGTCAAGAAAAGATGTTTATTTTCGAAAAATTCATGAGAGGAACCCAAATATGGGAAATTAAGAAGCTTTGGGAGATTCTCAGATATGTTTTTGTTTAGAATTAAGCACAAAGCCACACAATGGGCTATCGAAACCCGGTTTTTAACGGTATGAATCCGCAGACATACCGCTGTGTCACTGGGGGTCACCCAGATATGACTGAATCGATTTACTTGAAAACTGGTATTAAAATGTAAAGAGCCGCCCAAAAGTAATAACCCAAATTCAAGTTTGGAAAATCTTCAGAATGAAACCTTTCAGACAGTTACCATCGATTTATCTGGAAATATGATAGACTACTGACTGAGACGCACAGACATCTTTTGCCACTGAACTTCATTTTTGTTGATTGTTGCTTGTTTCAAGACACCTCACTTCACTTATCACAGCTGAAGTGCGAGTTGTTTCAGGTCTCTTTCTGGATAGTCTTAGTTTCCTAAGTTGATCCACAATTCTTTATTTTTTAATGCTATTAAGTATAAATTTATGTTTATCTCTTTTTCCATAGATATTTTAGCCCAAGAATTGTTTGCTTGTTTGTTTTTGAACTTCGCGCAAAACTACATGAGAAATATGTAGCCATACATAATTTAGCAGTGTAAGACTAGAGAAAAGGCAACTAGTCATTATCACCCACCACCCACTCTTGGGCTACTATTTTACTAACGAATAGTAGGGATGGACTGGCTGAAAGGGCAAACATGTTTGGTGTGACGGGGATTCTAACCCGAGACGCTCAGATTACGAGTTAAACGTTCTAATCCACCTGACCATGCTACGGCTTCTTAGCCGAAGGAAAATCAAGAGCTAAAAAGTTCTAGACCAACCAAAAATAAACGATGGACTTTTCAACAATTTTGATTTTTAGATAATGTTTTATGAATATATCAGTATTATACCTGTAATTTTACCAGGGAAAAATAATATTTATCAACATTTTCTTCAGTGGTAGGCCTTTTAAATGTCCCCTGCTGGGACAGTGGTAAGTATACGAATTTACAACGCTAAAATGAAGAGTTCAAGTCCAATCGGTGGACACAGCAGAAAGCCTGTTTTTGGTTTGGTTTGTTTTGAATTTCGCGCAAAGTTACACGAGGGCTATCGGCGCTAGCCGTCCATAATTTAGCAATGTAAGACTAGAAATAAGGCAGCTAGTCATCATCACCCACCGCCGACTCTTGGGCTACACTTTTAAAGACGAATAGTGGGATTGACCGTCACTTTATAACGCCCCCACGGCTGAAAGATCGAACATGTTTGGTGTGACGGGGATTCTAACCAGCGAATTCGAGTCGAGTGCCTTTACCACCTGGCCATGCCGGGGTAGATAGCCCTTTGTGGCTTTGTTTTAAGAAAAACAAACAAGCGTTCTAAATTACTACTGTGCAACATTGCTGAAAGTAAAAAAATTAATAAACCATTAACATTTTATTATGTATAAATATTTAGCGATAATATAACAGTGAAGTTTAAGTTTAACCCTCCAGTGACTCAACATCAAATCTAGTTTTATAACGCTAAACACTGAGTTTAGATACTCACGGTGGGCACAACACTGCTAGCTCATTGTGTAGCTTTGTGCCTCATAAAAAGCACAAATCTACATCAACAGTTATCTATCTTTTATTAAAATTTACCCTGTTTTAACAAGAAAATATAAAACATGTAATAAACTGAATAACGTGCTCACTGATATTTCCACGTGTCTGTCTATCTGCATTACAAACGTTAAAAGAAATCATTATCCTCTTTATAGTAATACATTTTTGAAGAATTTTCCTTTCTTTATGATTTCACAAGTGGGAAACAGAATTAATAAGCCAAGAAGGAGGTTTAAAATTTTCGGTTTAAAACCAGTGTTAAAGAAACCATGCTACAATGTATATCTGAAGAAAGTCACACGAAAAGCAAATACTGGTATGTTTCTTTCTATAAGAAAGTAAAGAAATATTCTTAATACGAATCCTGCGTTATACTGATTGCCAGATCTGCTTTCGAATTTTAAGTGATCATATGGAAATTGATGTCAAAAGTTCCAAACTTGTTCATTCTAAAGTCTTCACGTGTATATACCTCGTGAGCAGCTCCGCCAGAGCAAATCAGATTCAAGAACTGTTTTGATGGTTCTACATGAATGAGTTGTTGAGATGTGTACTAGTGAAACAGATATATAAAGAATTACATTGTTACTCGCATCATCTATGATATAGAGGGGTTAAAACAACAAAACGTTTTAGACTCAAACAAAAAAAGAGGAAAGATTAAGGCCTAGAATATTATTATGAATCCGAATAGCTCAATATGTTTCAATGCAAAGACATTGGAATTATTTGATATTAGGTTGAGCCCGGCATGGACAGGTAGTTTAAAATGTTCGACTCGTAAACTGAGGGTCGCCGGTTCGAATCCCGGTCGCACCAAATGTGCTGGCTCTTTCTGCCGTGGGGGGTTATAATGCATCAGTTAATCCCACTATTCGTTGGTAAAAGAGTAGCCCAAGAGTTGGTGGTGGGTGGTGATGACTAGTTTCCCTCTTGTCTTACACTACTAAATTAGGGACGACTAGTGCAGATAGCCCTCTTGTAGTTTTGCGCGAAATTCGAAAACAAACAGATAAATTAGGTACTTCAGCATTACTATTTCCAACACATTAGAAGTGATTATGAATGAGTGGAGTTAGGGAAACGGGACAACAAAACAGAAATGCTGTATAGGTAAAGTGAAAGTATATTTTACAATGAGCTTCATTACGGATAATTTTCAACACATCACTGGAGCGGTTAACGTTTTATCGACGTTAAAAACTTGGTGTTCATGATTATCAACAAGAGAACTGAATCTTGCGCCCTCTATAGGTTTGTCCACCTACTACTTATGCTCATCCCTACTGGTCATAGTGCGTTCCGTAAAAAAACAAAACGTGTGTAGGAGCGCATTGCTCCGGGACGACCTTGCCATATAAATACATAGCGAGATCTGCAGGAAAACTTTTAATAGCTCAGCTGATCGAAAGGCGGTTCACGAAAATAAATTTTATCTGGTGAATCATGTATGGTTCCGTGGGTAAAGTCTGACGGGAGTATCTGTCTCTAGCAGCTACAGCAGTGATTCATTAGTTTGCTGTTTGCTTTAATTGCTCCCATCCATTAACCCATTGAACACTCGCCCATCCATCACGTCAAATGTCAGCATGATCCCAGAATGACCCCGCCCCCTAGCGAAGGTCGTTTGAAAACTGAATAAACCCGAAACGAAATGGAAGTTCAAAAGAGATTTGACCAGTTAAGTCATTTTGAAAACAAAAAGCTATTGTAGTTTTATATATATATAGATAAACCAGAAATGTTACTTCACGGAATATGATGCAATTGCCACAAAAGCCACTAGTTGTTTGATTTAAGTCCTACACATGTTGATATTATATTATAAATTAACTGTTCTGTTTCAAGTATTTGTGATTCATGCTTTAACTTTTAAAAAATCAAAATAAGTAAATCACACATAACGAGTAAATATTTCCCAGCTGTTTCCAAAAGTCTCATAGGTTATCAGCGGCAAGCTTACGAACTTACACTACTAAAATTCGGGGTTCGATTCCCCATGATGTGTAGTTTTGCACTAAGGAAACAACAATAGTTTTCAATCAAAAATTTTCTGAATATTGGTGAGGTATAATAAGATATAACAGATTTTTTTAAAAACAATTCTTCAAATATCTTGGAAATATTTCATGTAATTTGTGCAATTTCAACTTACAAACATCCGAGTATTACAATTATAATTTCTTTTAAACAGTCCTTGTTTCTCACAATAATGTGAAATGCTGAATATTGGAACTGATAATACAAAGTACTCAAATTTTTGTGGGAGTAAACACAATCCATTTGTTTATGCGACAATGAGAAAAACTGGTGGCTTTTCACAAAATATTGATATTGTTAGAAACCTATATTTATATAACTGCTTGAAGTGGTGAAGAATAGTGTTCGTAGAAAACTACATGAATAAGCAAAACTGTTTATATCTGTTGGTACTCGTTATTGTAATTTATTAATAGCGAAGCCACACCGGGTTACATGTTGTATCCACCACGTGGAATCGAGCACCCAATTTTAGCATTCTAAATTGGAAGACTTACCGCTGTCTCACCGGGGGAATCCTCGTTATTATAAACCTCAAAAGTTCCAATGTTGCTCGAAGCAAATTGTCAAATTTGTCGGTTTCGCGGGTGAAGCTAACTTAAAAAAAAAAAAATCGTACTTGAGAAATTAAACAACACAGAGAAAACGGAAGCAAAGTCTGAAGCAAGTAGAATATTATATTTTAATTTATTTATGATGACATAATCTGATATTATGTATATATTTATTACAGCATAAGTTAAAAACGGATCGAAAAAAAATTAAACTATATTAAAAAACAAGACGCCTTTTCCAAATTTGTGCACAGGAATGTCGGTTTGTCTTAAATTTCTCGCAAAGCTACTCGACGGCTATTTAAGTTAGCTATTTAAGTCAAAGAAAGGTAGAATATAAAATATTTACAGTCTTAATTGTAATCTCATCAGAGGTTAATGTCACAAGTAGTTAGTTCAGTCTTAATTGTGATCTCATCAGAGGTTAATGTCACAAGTAGTTAGTTCAGCACATATGTCATCTGAGTAACAAATGTCAACAACAACAAAAAAGGGTCAGCAAAATCTGAAAAAGAGATCATAACTGACATTTAGAATTTTGTGCTACATCTTTAAGGTTGTTTATCATTTTGTTAATTAATATACTTTAGAAAAGCTAATTAGAACTAACTGGTCTTTTTTGAGGGACGTTCTTTCATAGTTACCAGTACATAAACAATTTTTGTGGATAATTATCAGAAGAAAGAAATAAAGTCCGTTAGAGAAATTTTGCAATGCGTATGTTAGTCTTTTTGTCTTCTACTATTGTACTATCAGGCTACACACACACATTTACAATATGATAACAGTTCGAATTTATAAATGATCTAATCGTAATATATATATATATAATATAAATATTTGTATTCACACATGGAAACTTGTATGAAAATCTGTCAAAATTTTGTTATAATGTGTATGCGATTTTAAGCGTCCCTAATTCTATCCGAACGAATTACATTCCTCACAACCTCGTTCTATTTACAATTTGTTTTGTTTGTGTTAGTATTTTCGCTCAAAGCTACATAAAATCTATCTGCGAGTAGCCATCCCTCATTTTGTGTAGTAAGAGTAAAGGGAAGGCAGATAGTCAAACATACCAACCGTCAACCATTGGGCTTTTATAATTGAATAATGAGATTTGATCATCACTCTAACAGTATACATATGGACCCCAAAGCAGCACGTTTATGTGATAATAGTACGTGAATCATGAATCACTCACACTCAGACCACTAAGGCATGCCTGGCTTGTTTTATAAATATAAGCCAGCATTTTTTTTCTTTAGTATTTTCTTCTAACAGAAATCAGTGAATAAAAAATCAATACATCTAACAAACAGTTGATATTGTGAAGATGTTGGACATCAACTGATTTCCAATAATAAAATTCTAAATATAAAACATTTACTATACTGACGGTCTTTTAAGATGATAGCTAGTTCACCAACTGACCACAGAGCATCTCAATAGGTCGGTTCACTGTAACTCTAGAGAACAGTTGTTGTGTCTTATGGAACTAAACATATATACACACACGCAGTTAAATCAGACTCGTAACATCATTGGTGGATAAAAAATGTCATTGTTTATAAAACCAACTTTTACTGGGTTTCTATTCCACGAAACGTGTAGCAAGTGATATACCTTTTTAGGGCCATTTTTACTAGTGGCGTTTGTAACGAAACAAGGTTACTGTTAAAGTTTCGTATCTAAATGTCACTATAATCTGTGGAAATAATAACTTATGTAAGGCGACAACAATTAACCGACAACTGTTGTTTAATGAACAAATGTAACTGAATGGAATCACATATATTTAGCGACAGATAATCTTTAATCATGCCTTTCACCTGGGTCAATCAGTCTGAGGAGGGTGCGCATTAGGTTTCTTAGCTCAAATTACCACAGATTTTTGATTTGCCACGAAAAGATTTGATGTTAGAAGAAAACCGATTTTAGTAACTTTCGATGAACTGACTCGCTTGCAAAGATTTGTTTGTTGTGAAGCGTAAAGTTACACAACAGATTTTATTTTGTGTGTTCTGACTATCACGGGTATCGAAACCCGAATTTTAGCGATATAAATCTTGATATTTACCGTTCAGCCAGTAAGGGCCAATTACAATCGTAACACGTGGTTGTATCAGAATGTAAAGAAACTTATCCGGTCAATAACCACTGTACTAATGATGTCACCAAGAGAATCAACAACAGAAAGAAATATATATATGTGTGTGTGTGTCAAATAAAACAAACAATAGGTTTTATGTGTTTGTAAGTAATTACATACTTCTTTTTCTTTAAAATTGCTTTAATAAATAATTTCAATTATAACGAAGCATTCTTGAATCTTTTATGTCATTTTATTATTAATTTTTTTACATTTATGAGGATTGTTTATTTGTTTTTTAATTTTGCGCAAAGCTACACGAGGGCTATCTGCGCTAGCCATCCCAAATTTAGCAGTATAAGATAAGATGGAAGGCAGCTAGTCATCACCATCCACCGCCACCCATGGCTGAAAGGGCGAACATGTTTGTTGTGACGGGGAATTCGAACCCCGACCCTCAAATTACGAGTCGAACGCCTTAACCACGTCGCCATGCCGGGCCCATTTATGAGGAATATTTTGCAATCTTAGTTTAGTTTATGACCTCAGGAGAAATGTAAATCTTCTGAGCTGGTCAAGCCTCGTGCGGTATTACTCTAATCGCGGCCGAAATACCCTTGATAGTGAGAATACTAATCAATAACCTCCATCGTTAATAAATTACATTTTAATTTGGATCCACAGTTAGTTTATTTCTGATCATAAGATCTGCATAATAAAACACTGTTTTGTTTCGTAATCCAACTAAAGGAACAGACAGAAAAATAAATAACCACCAGAAAGACGATGATGGTTGGTATTGACCTATAAAGTCGGTCAGGACGTTCTTTTAAACCTTTGAAGTTTGTTCGTTCATTTTCTACCATTGAATATAAAACAAACAACAACAAAAACATTGTGGACGTGTGAATATTAAAAAAACACTTTAAAATATTGACTATTTCTACCACGACTACCTTTTCACAACTAAAGAATGTATTAACTAGTTATTTACAGTCAACAATGAAACAGAAGTTCGGAAATTCTTGATGATGAGAAACCCCACTTGAAATTAAAAATTCGAAACGCTGTTCTTTTCTTATTCTGAGATACAGAAGTTCGAAAAATTCTGATGTGACATAAAAAGGGTAAAATGATAAGACTAAGATAAAAAATCTTAAAAACGAAATAACATTAAAAAACAACAACAAATAATCATTCACTCACCTTCTGGGTTCTATCATAATTATATCATCAGCAATACAGCAGTTTTGAATAATGTTAAAAGTTTAAGCCTAACCTAACCTAAAACTCGCGATATAATCGAAAAACAAGCTCGCTGAGTGGCTTCTCGGGAACTCAAGACTACCTTGCTTCTGTCGCGTGCGAAGTGTTAGACTGTGACCCTCGGCTGGTTAGTCCGCTGTTCCTTGTGTGTGTGGTGTGTGTATGTGTATATGTGTGTGTGTGAGAGTGTGTGTAGGCTTGCCTCGCCGATTTCCCTTCCTGGGCTTAGCCTACATGTCTAAATACACAACTGACAGTGTTAACTTCACTTTACTGATCTGTGGCGGCGTTCTCAGGTTTTCATAAACTCTTCAACTCTTTGGCCCGTGTGACACCTGGTAGCGGTCAAGCAAACATCGTTCTTTAAGTGAGATCATATTCGCCACTTTCACGAATTTAACCGAAAATATACACAGTATAATGAGCTTTGAAAGAACACAATTAATATTGCAATAAACCTACAGGATGACTTTTTTATGATTCGTTAAGGTCACGACCTATTTTTGTTCCTGAATATTTGTACATTATGCAGCTTTTATGGTGTCTTTTGGTCTGATAGAAACATGAGAAGTCTTTTCTTTCTGTGATTTATAGGGAAGATTCTTCGCGTTATCCAGTTTTTGCGTTGTTTTGTGCACGTCAAACGAGTGGTGTGCGATTTAACACCTGGTTACTTGCTGCTACTAACGCACATATTTTAATAACTCAAAAAATCTAACACACAAAACAAGGCAAATACTAGGTATAAAAATATACCTTTTGAGAAAAATATTTCGAATGATAACTATACATACACAAACACGCACACACACACATATAAGATACTTTATTAAGATAATAAGGAAATTATCTATTATACTATGGATTTAAACAAAGTGTTACGGAAAACATTTCTAAAATATATTTGCTCAAAAAGAGAGAATTCTTACAATAACAAATAAACGACATAATTTATAGTATATTACTCACTTAAATAACATTTGTTCATGATTTCGTAGCATACTGAGAAAGGCCAACTTTTCTTCCCACTGAAAAATCCTTGAAGTCTTCCAATATAATTATTTCCTTACACAATCATGCAAGCTGTACCGCATGACCAATAACGAGAGAATTTGATTTGTTTATTTTTTAGTATAATCATTTAAATAATTATAAAATCTGCTTTTAAATGACATAATTCTATCACCAAGGTTTAACCGGTGTTTATTTGTCGGCTGAATTGCTTTATTAGCTCAGCTAATTGTTACACAAAGAGAAGAAAAATTATATACTCTAATTAATGATAACGTAGATTCTTCATATCTAAGAGACGTATATCATACGCACAGTAAGTAGAACACGTTATGGCAATCTTTATATCAAAAATTTTAACAACACTTTGCTTTCCGGGCGTAGGAAATACTAAATAATTAAAAATTAATATAATTATAATTTTTTTACGAATTAATTGTCTCTTTTGAATTTCGCGCAAAGCTACACGAGGGCTATCTGCGTTAGCCGTCCCTATTTTAGAAGTGTAAGACTAGAGGGAAGGCAGCTAGTCATCACCACCCATCGCCAACTCCTAGGCTACTCTTTTACCAACGAATAGTGGGATTGACCGTAACATTATAACGCCCCCCACGACTGTAAGGGCAAGCATGTTTGGTGCGACGGGGATTCGAACCCGCGAATTACGAGTCGAACGTCTTAATCCACCTGACCATGCCAGGCCCTTTGAATTAATATCTTTTTGATAATATGACCACATTTTGTCGATCGTATACTTCTAGAACGTAATATTGTTTGGAAAGGAACACAATATGTGTTACGATTAAAACTCATTCCAAACTTAACGTATTTTCATAATCTTACGTAACAGAAAGTTTGTTTATTTTAGAATTGCGAACAAAGTTACACAGTGGTAGTCTGCTCACAGCGGGTATCGAAACCCGGTTTTTACGATCTGCCGAACGTAACAGAAAGAAAACATTCAATAAGAAATAACAGTAAAAATTCTAATACGAAAGCAGGAGAGGACAAAAGATCTGTGATGTACAAAGTGTGTGTGTGTGTTTTCTTATAGCAAAGCCACATCGGGCTATCTGCTGAGCCCACCCAGGGGAATCGAACCTCTGATTGTAGCGTTGTAAATCCGAAGAAATACTGCTGTACTAGCGGGGAGCCATGTACAACCTAATAATAACAGACTAATGCAAGACACGACTTTTGAAAAACCGAAACCAATTTCAAACAATACTTGTCTTGAAATTGGTTCAAACGTAGCAAGAACTAGAATGAAATGATTCTACAAACCTGTTATTTGGTTAAATATTAATTTGCAACTCAACTAAGTTCAAGCTATCGCTTGCTAGTATAAAATTACGCCGATATATATAAATGTCGTTCGTCTTAATTTGATAAATCATAAAAAATTTCATATACTAACACTTTACTGTTCTTAAAGTCTCATTCTAGCCTGAGAGCTTATAATAATAAAAATTGGGTTTTGATATCTGCGTAGGGCATAAAACATATAGTTTGTTTTGTTTTTGTTTTGAATTTCGCGCAAAGTTACACGAGGGCTATCTTCGTTAACCTTCCCTAATTTATCAGTGTAAGACTAAAGGGAAGGTAGCTAGTCATCACCACTCACTGCCAACTAATAGTGTGATTGACACTCACATTAAAACGTCTTTTCAGGCAATTTCAGTCCTTTCCAATGAAAGGAGTGAAAATGTTAGGTGACGAGTTTCGATCTAGCAACGAAAAGGCTGTTTCTCGAGCGCTCTAACCATCAGGTACTATTTGTTCTGGCCCGGCATGGTCAGGTGGTTAAGGCACTCGACAGTCTTTCCGTTGCTAGATCAAGACTCGTCACTGAACATGTTCACCCCTTTCATCCTCAAATGAGATATAATGTGACGGTCTGTCCCACTATTCTTTGGTAAAGAGTAACTGAAGAAGACATAGCGGTTGATGTCAACTAGATGCCTTCTCTCAAGTCTGTCCCTTATAAATTAGGGACTGCTAGCTCAGATAGCCGTCGAGTAGCCTTAGGCGAAATTCAACAAACAAATAAAGTTCGTAAAAGGAAAGAAATTATATTGCCTGTTAGAATTTATTTTAACAAGAATAACGAAATTCATGATGAACTTCTACAGTAATACTATAAATGTTTTAAGTTAGAACTTTAAGTTTTAAACGTCTATAAGCAATCGTAAAATATTATTATTTTATACTTTGCCTTTATAAATAGTTCGTAAAATCGATTAAATTTATTTTCTGCTAAATTGGTACAAGGATTTAACAAAAGTTTTAGTATTAAAAAAAAAACCTAGGAAGAAGAAGAAAAAATACACCTATAAGAGACTACAAAACGTAAACAAAAACTGCTCGCTAACAAATATTCGCGCGCTAGCTTAATGCAGTTACAGGCAATTTAATTCCACGGTGACTAGTATATCGACTGGTGGGTTTTCTTGAGTAAGTTCTTATGGTGATAACCTAGTAAGATTTTCCTAAATACCAGCAAGAATAGTCTCATGAGAGATAAGGATCCTCTTTCAACTGCTGTATCAAATTTGAAAATTCTGTTTGGTTCATCTTCTTTTCTCACTGCATCTCTCGTGTTGCTTCCAAGTATGCCTAACTCTCTCGTGACCAATAGAATAGATGGTATCATCACCCGAGTTGATTCGAATTACCTGGAGGGATAGCCCAGGCAGAACCACTCGAAGAAACAAACACAATATGCCAGAAGGTTAACAGCTCTACGAGAACAGATAATGTTGTAGATGAAAAAGTTCGGTTGACAGATGGTGTTTAAAGCCCATTATATTGCCGATCAGTTTAAATACAACGTTCCGTATAAGATCTGAGCACGTTATTTACCATCCGGTTTATTAACAATAGAACGAGAAATAGAATTTGAACAGTCGTAAACCTGTTACTGTGGAAATTTAAAAACATACATAATAATGTTTCTTATACGCAATGGGATAGAGAATGCATACTGAAATTATATTCTTTATACTCTCTTTATAGAAGAATATTTTGTGATACTTATCAAACATGATTTAGTACTAAAATGTATTTAGAATATGTTTTAGAATCATACGTCTTATATACATTATATTTATCTATAATGAATAAAACAATTTTAAGATAGTCAAATGAAATAGGTTTTCTGTTCATAAGTTTATAATTTGTTTGTTTTTGAATTTCACGCAAAGCTACACGAAAGCTATCCGCGCTAGCCGTCCCTAATTTAACAATGTAAGATTAGAGGAAAGGCATCTAGTCATCACCACCCACCGCCAACTTTTGGGCTACTCTTTTACCAACGAATAGTGGGAGTGATCGTAACATTATAACACCCAATGCCTGAAAGGGCGAGCATATTTGGTACGACAGAGATTCGAACCATCGACTCTCGGATTACGAGTCGAGCACTTTAACCATCTCGCCATGGCGAGCCTAAGTTTAAAATATATATAAATATGTAACTGAGACAGATATTGAATTTTAATACAACATGTATCTTATTAAATTTTCTTAAAGCCTCTTTAAATTTTATGGTTTACATGCTACCAAATGTGCCTAATGTTATGATTGTGTGAGATGCTCAGATTATATTATACAAATTATAAAAGGGTAACGTATAAAATTCTGAGTTTTCGTTTTAAAATTTGGTAATATCTCTTTTTGTTGCCGCTAAAACAAATTTACAATTATAAGCCTAATATCATTCTACACACTTTATTAAAGCATGCTATTTCACATCATTGAAATTAATATTTGAGTTTATATGTATATGCAAACGACTGTTAATATCGAATCAGGCCATTTGTATCGTAGTTAGCAATTTTGGAAAAACATATCAAACAGGATGAACTTTAACTAAAATTAGGTTTGCAGTTAGCAATTTTGTAAACTATCAAATAACTTTGTTGAAAAAAGCATAACGAAACGATGAAAAGGGTGAATAGGATGAGGGGATTTGAAAAGTAAGAGCCATTACGCATATCATCATTACAAAATCGATAAGACTATTTTTTATTATCTAAGGAAAATTGTGGATAGAACTTTATGCTGTTGGACTAACGTATAAGAAATGGCTGTAATGAAAAATGTGAACTTCAGTGCAGACAAAAAGTGAAAAAACAAAAGAAAACAACAAAAAATGGGAATCAGTGGAAGAATAATGAATATTTTGATATCTAAAATGAAGTGAAACATAAAACAGTCACCAATACAGCGGGCAACCAAAAGACAACACTTCAGAAAATATATTCTGGCTTGTAAAAATAAGATTGACACAAAATAAGAAATAAAAATTAATTATGAACAGAACTTTTAAAAAGAAGTTTCGAACATCTTAGAATAATGGAAGCCAATGTATTTAAAAATTAAAGGTTAAATTATACAAATATTATACTATTTTATTGAGAAGGTTAAAGTTATTGGTTTCTATAAGTAATAATTAGAAAGAAAAAATCAAACAAAATTTAAAAAACAGTCTGAGAAATTAAAGGTTAAATTATATTCATCTTTCCAGATACGATATGATGTTCTTATAAACATTTGAGAAGTATTACTACGTTTAGATAAATTATTGAATAGGTTTTTAACATAGATTAAAAATAAGTACCTAATTTGCATTTTTACCTACAAGTGGCGCAGTGGTATGTATGTGGACTTACAACGCTATAAACCGGGTTTCAATACCCGTGGTGGGCAAAGCCAGATAACAGATTGTGTAGCTTTGCGTTTAACTACAAACAAACAAAACCTAGTTCTTGAATTTTTGTAATCATCATGTCTGATTTAAACAAATATTAATTACTAAATAAAGCAACCACTGATTTTTAGACTCGATATGCTAATAAAATAAAATGAACTACCACAATCACAGAACTTCGGTTGGTTGCAGTACATGCTTCGTTTAATTAATCAAATCAACTATTTCGTTCCATTAAATTATGCTTTAATATGTCCTCACTAGATGACGCTTCAAGCAGGTGCGCGTAACTTTTGGTTTTATTTCGTGACCACAGTTCATTTGAGATAACGTTAATGATTTTTAGAAGAAACAGAACAAATATGATTGGTTGAGAGGTTGATGTGAGTCGCCAGGTGTAGCAGGACAATTTGTGGCATCATAAAAAATGCTGTTTTGTTTTTTTTTAGATGGAAAAACGTTTCCTGACGCTACTGGAGTTAAACTTTATGCTTTAAAATTGGAACAAAGTTTAAACGCATTAAAAACTTGAAATAGATTTTATAATAAAGCACGCAAAGGTGTCTCAAGAACGACAATGAAAAAGCAAACGGAAACTCAGTATCAAGAAATAAATCAGTCTGTTCTACTTCAACAGAGCCGCCTTTTCAGATGGTCACGGGATTTCGCCATATTATAAAGGCCGTAAATTTATAGCAGTGATGAGCCGTTTATTTCAAGGACGTTCGTGCACACATATCAGAAGCCACTTCCAGCCCGCCTTTGAGGACTAGTAGGTTTGAAGATTTCGCAAGTTCGAAGATAAGATTTCTCTTCTTAGAACATGTAGAAGACAAAATATAAAAACTTAATATTCTATTTCAAAATAAAAGCATAGAACGTGTTCTTCAAATGACTGTGTTATTTTTTGATAAGATAAGAAACTATAAATGTAAATTATTCAACAGAAATGTAAATCTTACTGGCATTAATCTAAGGTTACTAATAATAAATGGTTCCTACACACACCAGCTAAGTGTAGTTGTAGAGTTTATGAATACAATGCATTTGCCAACTGCGTGACCTATATTACTAAAAACAACAACAAGAAAAAAAATCAAATACTGCATCTCAGGTACAGGTCCCTCACCTGCTCCCTATAATTGTTTAATGAGCACATAGAATGTAAACTATAATTTCTTACTTATTAATTTTTTTTAAACCACTGCGAGCGTACCTAAAGGTTCTATTTTGAAATAAGTTTGATAATTTGAGAAACGACTATCGAAGATCCTTCAGTGTTTGCGTTTGCATAAATCATTACAGAGAGGGGGACTCCAAGAACCTATATTTGAATATTAAACAAGCTTAGGGGTAACATTATATTTTCTATAACGTCCGTTAATTATGGAGGTAGATAAAAAGGATTTGTGACCGTTGAGTATTCGATAATGTCAGTAAGACTGGTATGACTGGATGGAAACCTCATCGTAACCACTGTTTAAAGGCAAAGAATTGTGCTGTTTTTTCTTATTTTCTGATAAAAACAGGTGCAAAACATTATTACGCATTACAATACTTCTCTGACATAAGTTAAGGCACTCGGCTCGTAATCCGAGGCTCGTGGGTTCGAATCCCGTCACATCAAACATGCTCGACCTATCAACCGTGGGGACGTTATAAAGTGACGGTCAATCCAACTATTCGTTGGTAAAAGAGTAGCCCAAGAGTTGGCGGTGGGTGGTGATGACTAGCTGCCTTCCCTCTAGTCTTACACTACTAAATTAGGGACGGCTAGCACAGATAGCCCTCGAGTAGCTTTGTACGAAATTCCAAAACAAACAAACTGACATAAGTCTGTCGAACACTTTTTTATTACTATACAAAATGTGCATAAGTTCTTCAAAAAAGCACTTTCAGTAAAACATATAGATAAAGTCAGTTATACCTACCATAACGCATCATAACCAAACTATCTGTTAAGTTCTAGGTCTTATTAGCTATAAATCGGCATGCGATTCCGCTTTGCCCTGAGTTTAGTTTGTTTTGAATTTCGCGCAAACCTATACGAGGTGTATCTGGGCTAGTCGTTCCTGATTTAGCAGTGTAAGGCTAGATGGAAGGCAGCTAGTCATCACTTGTTTGTTTGTTTGTTTTTTTTGAATTTCGCACAAAGCTACACGAGGGCTATCTGTGCTAGCCGTCCCTTCCCTAATTTAGCAGCGTAAGACTAGAGAGAAGGCAGCTAGTCATCACCACCCACCGCCAACTGTTGGGCTACTCTTTTACCAACGAATAGTGGGATTGACCGTAACATTATAACGCCCCCACGGCTGAGAGGGCGAGCATGTTTGGCGCGACTGGGATGCGAACCCGCGACCCTCAGATTACGAGTCGCACGCCTTAACACGCTTGGCCATGCCGGGCCTACTAGTCATCACCACCCACCGCCAACTCTTGGGCTACTCTTTTATCAACGAATAGTGGGATTGACCGTAACATTATAACACCCCCACAGCTGAAAGAGCTAAGTAAAAACAAACGTTTGCGCTAAATCAAAGTGCTTTTCAAAGACAGGCTAAGTGTATTTTGCCAGAAGTAAGTCAAAGGCTATCTATCACTTTATGCGTCACTGACGTTTTAACTAGTTTACATCATAAAGTACATTTTACCGAAAGACATAGGTCATCACTTTTTGCATTATTGGTGTTTCAATTAGTATACGTCATTAAATATTTTACTGGAAGTATTTTAAAATGCCATAACTTTAGGCGTTAATGACGTTTTAATTAGCTTACGCCATTATCTATATTTTACTGGGAGTAAATCGACGGCCATGACCATCGTTACAAACGTTTAATTTAGGCTTCATTACCCATATCAGAAAAATGGCAGTGAAGTGCAAACAGATTCAAAATGTGTATTGATGGAGTTCCTGACTATATAATGCTTTTCCATGATAGTGATGATCTTTGACCACTTGGTTCATAAGACATAGATAGTAGTTGCGACATATCTATATATCTATACGTGTTAATGTTTTTGAATAACCTTACGCTGATCGGGTTAGTATTCTGCATGGATGAACACAAAATGTTTTAACATTACCCGAGTATCCTCAATAAAATAGCGAAGTGTTTTCACGGAAAGTTTTTCCTTATACTGCTACATGTATGAAACTCACGTAAAGAAGTTAAATATATGAAAAAGGAACTCGTTTTCAGAACTTCGGAAGAGATCTCTGTATCGCACATGCTGTTTGTTACCTACTTACATAATATACTCAAAGTGTCACTTACGTGACGAAATGTCTTCAAAATAGTCTATTTGTAATTATTATAATTAATTTAACTTGTGTGACTTCCCAATAGATGATAATGTGCTGCTTAATCGAGCTCTGGCAGTATCAGTACAGCCGTCATTAAACACGAGTGACAACTGTTTACAACACTCATAAGCATTTCCTTAGGATGTTTAAGAACCTAAGATAAGAATTGAGACGTGTATGTAGTCCATCCTGCAGTCTTTAGTATACATGACAAGAAAAACACTTGTAAAGAAAAAAAAAGGACTAGGCGCCAATCCCTCTACCAAGACAAATTAAACACCATCTAACTCATTACGAAACTCCACCCTTTTAATAGGGGAACCATTCCGACGACACTATACATGACCACCCAGGGAAGCTCAGACGGGGCGGGACTACTTCTTGTCGGCGGAAATTATTAGACATAAGAAGTAATGAGTCTTCAGTGTATTAAGGAGCAATCAGCTCGAGAGCTCTGTATATACAAGATGTCATACACGTGTCTACGACTTTCAACCACTTATATGCATGCAGACCACGTAGTTGAAGTGTATAACCTGTGTGAGAAAATAACTGCTTCCCTCTTTTTCCTTTTCTTTTTTTTTTGAAAACGCTGCTCACCAAATGCTTGCTTTGTGTAGAAACATACAGCTATTGGCATGATTTATTAGTAGTCATTTACTGCCAGGGCCAGTAACGGCGTATATAGCAGGCCATTACGTACACAAGTTCGAAGTGATCAAGAGCAGACGGTGTCTGTCCGTGTTCTACTTGCCAAACGCTCACTAGCCGATATTGCTGAAGAACCCATTTGTCCTACCGACACTACTTTTTCTTTTTTTTTTCTAAATAATAACCGAAAGAACGAGCGTTACTTTCAACAGAACTACTACAGAGAGCCAGGTGCACAGATACTGACAACAGTTTGCTAGAGCCGAAATTTGAAGCCACGAGTATTATAGGCATAGCGAACAAAACATCTATTTATCGAATTTCACGAGAAACTACACGAGGGCTATCTATGCTAGCCGTCTATAATTTTCAAGTGACCGACGAGAGGAAAGGCAGATAGTCAACATAACCCACTACCAACATTTTGTTCAATACATATATATTTATACCAGAGAACAGTGGGATTGATCGTTTCATTATAACGCTTCCTACAGCTGATAAAGCAGAGCACGTACTCTGACGGAATTCGAGCCCATGACCTGAAGATTGGAAGTCGAGTACTCTAACCATTACCTTTTATACATGCGCATTGGTTTCTCAATTTGCACTCTCGAATCGGCCTGGCATGGCCTAGCGCGTAAGGCGTGTGACTCGTAATCTGAGGGTCGCGGGTTCGCGCCCGTGTCGCGCCAAACATGCTCGCCCTCCCAGCCGTGGGGGCGTTATAATGTGACGGTCAATCCCACTTTTCGTTGGTAAAAGAGTAGCCCAAGAGTTGGCGGTGGGTGGTGATGACTAGCTGCCTTCCTTCTAGTCTTACACTGCTAAATTAGGGACGGCTAGCACAGATAGCCCTCGAGTAGCTTTGTGCGAAATTCCAAAAAAAACAAAAACAAAACATTCTCGAATCATCGCTTTTGCGAAATATAGCTTTAAACCCTATATTCAAATAAAAATAACGAAGTTCGAAGCATGAAATACACAAAGCAATAATAAACACTTAAAGTACTTTTTCTGAACCTTCTCTACTAAAAGAACGAAAAAAGCCTAATACGTTGCTTCTGTTTGCTGAAATGTGTTAATGGTTATCATTCCTCTGTTTACTTCCAATTTTGCTGAATTTTAACAAAATTATTCACTGTTTTATAACTTTTCATAACGTTAGCTTCAGCTACTAATATATATTTAACTGAAAACAAGAACAGAGAAAAACAAGAAGATATTTATTCATAAAAGTCCACAGAATAAAACAGACGTTAATACCTACTTGTCTGTTGTTAGAAACATCGGACTAGATGCTTACAAGTAAATAAACATGTTACAACTTTAACTTCTATTTTTCGTTCTTGATAAAATACTAATTTATTAACTGAAGCTTTTGTTTTATTACATATTTTAAATACATAGCAAAGCATTATACTGGTTACCGATTATCTTTTGCGTGTGGTGGGGCTCAGGGCAAGTTGATTCAGTCACATTTCTTACCTTTGGATTTCAGGACACTCGTGTACTGGGGGTTTGTAATTAAATGAACAACGTCCAGTAACAAAAGGAATCGCCTAAAATATACACTAATTTTTAACTCTATTCTTTCTTTCTTTGATGAACATTGTCTTTATGAAATATCATTCATTAAGGTTTAGAAATAGTTTTATATCTAAAAGTGGCATTCATATATCATAACTCTTATCTTGCAGTTAATGACAAACAGAGGCTCATTAATATTTGGGATCCTAACTGTGCAATTGACGCAATTATAGAACACGCAAAAAACGATTCTAGGCCATAGATATTATGTCTGTTAAACATTATCTCAAACATACTGGGTTATGTGTAGGAAGAGATAGTATTCGTCCTTTAACGTTGTTCTTCGTACAGTTATCACAGTCACAAGAAGAGATAGTGTAACTTTTACACTAGAGAAAAAAACAACACATTCATACGTTTTTGAACATTGCAAACCAAATAAACACAACATAACCATAGAAAACACCCAGATATTAAGTAGGGAAACAAATATAAAAAACGCAAAATCAAAGAAGCCCTACTTATACAGCAACTAAAACCAAAATTAAACCAGTATAAAGGAACACCTTTATACCTATACTAATTAATAACCTAACATCCAGCTGCATCGCCCCCTACAATCCGGTACCCGTTTATACTCTCGTCCCTAAGACATGTGTCCGTCAACAATCACATTCAAATTCTCTCTTTCTTAACCTGAAGGTGACCTAGGATGGTCGAAACGTTGTTCTCTCCTTATCAATAAAAGTGTTAATACCTATACCAGTCGTTTTGAGATACAGTGTAACTCTTAAATCACTCGTACAGTCATCCTAGGCACACTGGATCTATGTATGGTTGTTATTGGCACATGGAAGGACAGTGTAACTCTTAGATCCTTCGTACAGCTATTAAAAGAGCATTGGATCCCTGTACAGTTGTCGCGTGTGCATGGAAAGATAGTGAAATTCTGAGATCGATAGAACTGTTGTCACAAACACATGAAAACACGATACTCAGACCCCTTATCACAGGCGCATGAAGAAAGTATAACTCTTAGATCCATGCTATACAGTTGGCACAGACAAATGGAGATACGGTACATTTGTCAAACTCTCTGATCACCACTTGTGTAGTTATAACTCTGCAGCTGTCGTTTTGATTCAGTGTAAATTTTAGAATAATTTTTATCTAGAAGTCGACCAACGAAGTAAATACCTTGGTAGACTCCCTATTGTAACGGTAGTTGATCAATAAGTTTAGTATTTCAAGTTAATATTGGTTCTTAGTTTCTTCAGCCTGCGATTCACCTGCTGCTTTAGTCTTAAGATTCAGATCATTATTTAGTTACAGACATTGATATTTCTGTGTATGATTTCTGTTTTATTTGTTTAAAAGTATTAAAGATTTGGTGTCTTTCTTACATTCGCTCCTTGTCTTTTCAAATAACTACAAGCCACGTTTTGCTTTCACCGTTACTTGCTGAATACCCGACTCTTCGGTTATCTACAGGCCTAAGTACCTGCCAGTTAATTAATCTCTTCACACGTGTTCGATAAAACAGGTACACAAACTGAACTGAAAATTGTACTCTACCTTCTGGCATAATTGGATATGAGTTGCTGATTATTATTTTGATACACACTTTAAAGAATACATTTAACATTAAAGTAACGTGTTCAGTCCAGTGCCCCAAAATTTAACTCATAGAAACGTAATTGCATTATTTTAAATATATAAGTCTAATTCGTGTATACTTTCACTTCCAAAACGGTTAGTTCAATAGATGAGCAGGTGGTTAGGGCGCTCGACTCACAATCTGAGGGTCGCGGGTTCGAATTCCCATCACACCAAACATGCTCGCTCTTTAACCAGTGGGGGCATTATAATGTGACTGTCATTCCCACCATTCGTTGGCAAGAGAGTAGCCCAAGAGTTGTCGGTGGGTGGTGATGACTAGCTGCCTTCCTTCTAGTCTTACACTGCTAAATTAGGGACGGCTAGCACAGATAGCCCTCGAGTAGCTTTGTGCGAAATTCCAAAACAAACAAACAAACAAACTAGAGGGAAGGCAGCTATTCACCACCACCCACCGCCAACTCTTGGGCTACTCTTTTACCAACGAATAGTGGAATTGATTGTCACATTATAACGCCCCCACGGCTGAAAGGGCGAGCATGTTTGGTGCAACCGGAATTCGAACTTGCGACTCTTAGATTACAAGTCGAACGCCTTAACCCACCTAGCCATGCTGGCCCCCTCATTTAGCTTGACGTGAATATCCGAAACAAACAAACATTACGTGTAGATTTAGACAAGCCCTGCCCAGCCCGGCAAACAGACTAGTTCCAGATTTAACTGAAAACAGAGTTTCGATACTAGTTATAGCTAACTTGTTTACTCACTTTTTAAAATGTTTTTTTTAGGTTATTACGTTAGTTACTGACAAGTAAAAGTGTACTTTAAATGCATTATTCATCACATAAGACCTACTTGGTGATTTTAATTCGGTATGATTTTCAAAGGCTGAACATATGTTTGTTTCTTTGAAGTCAATTTACAAAGCTACACGAAGGGCCATCTGTGCTCTTCCCACCACTGGTATCGAACCTGGTTTCTAGCGTTGTAAGTCCGCAGACATATAACTGTGTCACTGGGGAGTCTGGATTCAAGAAAGACATTGGAAATGTAGACTAAACTAATGTACTGTGCTTTCATTTAATTTTTAATTCGTTTCAACATAACTGTGAATATCTTCCCATCAATGGAATGCCACAGAACAATAACACTTGAACATAGAACTGGTATTTTACCCTAATATTCCGATAATAAGAGCTGTACTTTATCGGTTAATAAGGCGCTCAAGTAGTTTAAGAAATGATTTACAAAACTGAGACTTAAATTTTTGGCTCTGATAAACTCAAACCATTAACAAAGGGATAGAACGAGGGTTAACTGTTTTTAAAGTGTTTTCTTCTTTCTTATTTTAACTAAATCTCACACAAAATAATTCATACGTTAATTATTTTATCTTTATTCGAAAATTATAGCCTCCTATCGCTCTAGTCCAGTAAGGCCTAAATGTACTGTTTTTTTATTAAAGGGTATTTCTCTATTAACGCCGTATTTCTGAACTTGGACTTATGCTGTAGCAAAAATTGGTAAGTACTCTTTTCTACATTTTACATAACTTTCTGCCAAGTCAAAGGAAAACGTGAATTTCTTCAAGCCTTAAGTATTATTTCCAAGTGTGAATTAGAAATATTTCGCGTAAATATGGCAAATAGTACTACAATATAATAAAATAATGATTTTATTTTGAATGGTTTGTTTGTTTGTAGCTAAGCGCAAAGCTTTACAATGGGCTATCTATGACCACCATGACTATCGAAAACCTATTTTGTAGTAAACTTATCGCTGACCCACTGGAATCTTGATTATAAAGAGCTAAGTTTTACATATTAATTCACTATAACGTGCAAACGCAGATTAGTTTTCACGGAAGATTTTCTTAAGGTACTTTAAGTCTATTCTGAGATGTATACTCTCTGCTTTCAGGTATACTGAGAACAATGTTGTTGTTAACAATGAGGTAATATTGTAGTTATTCACTTTTCCCAATATTTCATTCGTGAATAATTACCTTTGTCCGGTAATATACATGATTTTTGGCTGTGTAACGTATATATAATAAGAGAAACTTGGACTTCTGAACTTCTAAAGATTTGGTTTGCTTTGAATTTCGCACAAAGCTATACGAGGGCTATCTGCGCTAGCCGTCCCTAATTTTTCAGTTTAAGACTAGAAGGAAGACAGCTAGTCATCATTACTCACCGTCAACTATTGAGCTACTCTTTTACCAACGAATAGTAGGATTGACCATCACATTATAACGCCCCCCGGCTGAAAGGGCGAACATGTTTGGTGTGACGAGATTCGAAACCTTGACTCTCAGATCAAGAGTCGAGCGCCCTAACCACTTGACCTTGCTAAGCCCTGCTAAAAAGAAAACAAAAGTTGTGAATATTATTAATAATTACATATATACTAGTCAATTGACATTTTGATAGGAAACAATTTAAATTTAATGAATAACATCTTTGATAAGTAAATCACCCGGTTACGGCTAGAAAATCTGACTATCCATACAAATGGCTAATAAGGACATGTGTACCAGGTCACGGATATAGCAAACAGACTGTTTATTCCATAAAAGATTGTTTCGAACCATATAATTATTTTAGATAAATCAAGACAGTGGAGATATGGTTTAAAAGTTACTCATACGACAAAAATAGAATGAAACTGAACAAACTTAAGACAGAAAAGAAAGAAGCGAGTCACGAATTTATACTTTGAGCGAAAAAGAAAACGAAATAGAACATAAACAATACTTAAAAAGAGGTTGTGTTAGGTATAAGATATAAAACAAAACGAATGGTTGTAAGAAGGATGATAAACCAGAACGGTATCATATAACTCAAAATGTAAGAGTTGACGAAGTATGAAAACGAACAGAAGTACAAGAAAGAAGAAAAAAAAATGTGAGTGACAGTAAAGACATTATGACATAAGCTAAAAAAATGTATAATGTATAGTATTGGTATGGACGAAAATTAGTTTAACAGAGTATAATAAGAAGGAAATATCACAATTTAGAAATAACAGTTAGGTGTAGAAGAACCAAGAAGAAAGAAAATGTTTAAGGAAGACCAAGACCAGAGGAAGAATTCAGGTTACAGCAGAAGCAGAAAGCGAAGACTTAAAACATGACCCAGAAAGGTATCAGGTTATAGCAGAAGAAGAAAGCGAAGACTTAAAACGTGACCCAGAAAGGTATCACGTTATAGCAGAAGAAGAAAGCGAAGACTTAAAACGTGACCCAGAAAGGTATCAGGTTATAGAAGAAGAAGAAAGCGAAGACTTAAAACGTGACCCAGAAAGGTATCAGGTTATAGCAGAAGAAGAAAGCGAAGACTTAAAACGTGACCCAGAAAGGTATCACGTTACAGCAGAAGAAGAAAGCGAAGACTTAAAACGTGACCCAGAAAGGTATCAGGTTATAGCAGAAAAAGAAAGCGAACACTTAAGTGACCAAGAAAAATGTTAAATTAGAGAAGCATCTAAAAAGAGAAATAATCAATAACCAAAAAAAATCAGATTAAAACAAGAGAAAAGACAGAGAGCGGGGATTTGAAAAGGGTAAGAAAGAGAACGGATTACAAAGAGAAGTAAATTGGAGAAAGAATCACAAAGTAATTGACAATGATAAATACTTTGTTTCTAAGTGAGCAATATGAATAAACAATTCGTGTGTGCAAAAGGTGTTAATGGAATCATGAGGTGCTTGTGTGCGAAAAACTTGCCTGAAATAAGCACAACATTTGTATACTCATACATAGAACATTGTAAGAACAAGACGTTTCGGATTACGCAATATTGAAAAACATGAAAATTAAAACTTTTTACCACCGTACTGAAAATGTGGCATCATTATTGAGCGTATAGTTCCAGTTTTTCATATAAGAGTGTATCAACTGTTCGTATTAGGCGTAGCTATAAGTGTCTGCTGCCTATTATTTAAAAGCAATAAGTCACGATGCTCTTTACAAGGTGGGTGGAACTGAAATGACGTTAACAAGAAAGCTTGCATATGCCCGAAGTCTTTAAAAAAAACTGCCAACCGTGAGACAGATAGATTCACGCCAACGTCAGCCGTTTTGTTTTATCCTCCACCATCTCTAGAGATGGTGTCACTATTTCAGAATTCAAGCTGCCAAGTTAATAGCCACTGATTTAGTAAACTCGTTTGTTGTCTTCATAACTTGTGCTTTATGTCAGTCCAAACCGCTAGATCATGGCCCCCTAGTGTCAGACTAACTGCATGCCCCCTGCACAGTGAAGCACCCTCTTGTTAGATGAAACGTTTCTTGAGTTCTTTACCACTAGTCTCGGTGCCTCATATTTTATGTAGAGTTTCGATTTCATGTATAATTCAATAATTAGACAGCTCATTTAAATCTCTTTTCTCAGGTTCACACCCATATCACCTGACTGTTCCATAACCAATCAACGCAAATGCTTGATGAATGTGACTGCAGATTTAGTGTTATGTGGCATTAATAAAAAAACCTTTCTGCGTACTTAAGCATACAATATTTCACGATCAAAAGTTGTCAGTGATGACTAAGACTGAGTGTATAATTCCAAATCTCACTCGACCACCCAATCCAGTGAACCATGTTTCCACCCATCGTTCACCCCTTTCCCTCCTGCGATGGAGCGGACTGATTTATTCATCCTTAACCATCGACTCATGGACATATAGTACTATAAATATCTCAGCGCTAAATCCTGTGGCAAATCCTGAGCACAACGGGAAATAACCAAAGTGCAATGTCGCCCACTCCGCCCTGTCTGCCTATAGTCCTATTGACACTTTGTGTTGTAATAGTGATGAGCTTCTGCTAACCTGGATTATGTTAGACAAACAAACAGGCATAAATATACGTAATTAAATATAGTAATTGTTGATAGTTGTATAATTTGCAAAACACTATTTAAAAACTTAAAGTAACGTTATTGAAGATGGCCATTCTATGAGACAAAATCAAACAATGATTGGAGAAGTAGGAGAGGAGCAATGCTTGTGAAAATTTAAGGGATGTCACGTGCGATAATATCTTGTAGAATATATGTTTTTCTGTACTCCGGCGTTTAATAGTTAAATATCAGTGATTACTTATAGCAAACTGAACATGAAGTACACGTAGAAAAAAAAAAAAAAAGGAGAAGAGTGATGGGATCCATTATATTAACAACATTTACTAGTGGAGGCGATGACATTCACTGAGTTCCAGCATCTACTGGATGGAAGTTCATTTACTCTCATCCCAGTACCAGTTATAGATTAAATTAGATAAGATTTCTCCGCGTCCAAGTATGAATTACAACCGAATCAGATGGGATTTCTTTTCATCTCAGCATGTAGTACTTCATTTTATAGCGTCACAGATTACATAATAACAATGTGGTTTACTAATTCGTACAGTCCTGGTCTAAATTGGAGATAGTGTCAACCACATTCAATCATTAGTGACGACTGTGATAGCAATTACTAACAAATGTAAGCTCAGTATAGTAAGTGATCATGGACTAGTGTAAAACCAGGTTATTAGTATCGAGAATGCAAAATCAGCCTCTTAGCACTTAGAACTGTCCTTTGTGACTGTTTGAAAAGTGAGTTATACAAAACCTCATATTCTGTATTGTCAGAAAGTAAACATCAATTTGAACAAAAATATTGAAATCTTTCGTCTTTCGAAGTATTCTAAATATCATTTATTAGTCATTGTTATGTAGATATAGCTAATGGGATTGAATCATTTTTTTATTAATTATATATGTAAGTTTTGAAACTGGTAACTCATAAGAGGGTTGGTTTAGCTGGGATGCATTGTATGATAGGATTACCCTTTTGCAATTATTATTTTAAGTTTAAAAAGAAAGCAACAACAACTACTAAACCAGTTAGTTAAGACAAATTAGACTATTGTAAATAAATCACCATGACAAACTGTAGTTTTATTGTATAATATACAACCATAGTTTGCTAAGGTGATTCATCTTCAATAGTCTTTGTTTCCTCGTTTTATCACCTTTGCATTTTCTACTTAGTTAAGAAACAATCCTGCTTAAATGGACTAATGGAGCAAACATACATTTATGTAGCTTTGATACTTGTTTAAAAGAGAAAATAATTTACATACAGCTCAGTATGAACCCCTTTGAAGACGAGGTTTTGCCATGTGTATAAAAATTCCAGGTATGTGAGCTAATAATATGAGTTATGAACAAATTATAAATAATCTACCTCATCTTTTACTCAGCGATAAGCTATTTTTTTATTATTCTATAAATCAAAACACATACAACACTTAAAAAAGAACATTCTCAACGTCTTCTTAAGAGCGTGTATTCCTCCTGTGCTTGAACTCCAATATGAAGTATATTTACACTGTCAGCATTTATTCACTCAAGCCATGAGTTCAACTAAGATAACAAATCATGTGACCTTACTGAATTGAACTAAATTATAGTCGTACTGAATTTTCGAGAATAGAAAACGCCAAACATGAACTTTAAATAGCATAAAACATTCCAAGTGCCACTGAAGAAGGGAACACGATTCTGTTCTTCCACATACACATAGTTACCGTCTTTCTTTCATTTAGAGTGGATTTCGTCTTGATGCTATCCGATGGATCAGCGGTAAGCTTGAGAACTTTTAATGCCAAACGGTATGTTCGATAACGGTAGTCACAGCACCACTAACATATTGTGTACCATTACGCTTAAAACCAAACATAAACATTTGTTTGATTTGATTTTGTACTTACGATTTTCTTGAAACGGTATCAACTTTTAAGAAGATCGTCTTGGTTTATGAAAACTTTTAGGAATAAGGCATAAGAGAAAACCTCAAGTGCCCAAAACAAACTATGATAATATACAAGCAGCATGAACAGTTTAAATGTGATTTTTTATACATATTGTCCAATAAGCTACTTCCATAATGCAACCTACACACTGTAGTGAGTGCATCAACGCATCTAACAAAATGATTAAAAAAAAGTCATAGAGTCTAAAATGTATCGAACGTTACTTAAATTTTCTAATGTATCAACACGAAGAAACCATTATTTTAAAACTTAACGACGTTATCCTGGAATTTTGTTAGGTAATTTTATTTGCAGAAGAGGGCGCCACAAGAATGACAGTATTACGATGTATGAATAAGCAAATATGATTTCAGTTAAGACACTAAGTAGAATCTGATTTATTAAACGAACCATAATTACTAAATAAGATATATCTGGTTTAACTCATATTAGATACCATTATTCAATTGAACATCAGTACAGTTCGTACAGTTTGATTTTAGAATAAGGTAATTTTGAAAGACGTTTGGAAGTTGTAGCTTTTGTTCTTTTTAATCGAAAATGAATTGGATTTTTGAACCAGAACAGTACTTTATACAATCTTTTTAATCGAAAAAGAATTCGATTTTTGAATCCGAACAGTACTTTATACACTCATGGACTAAACAATCAGGTCAGAGATCTCTACGATTCAAACTCATCCGTCGGAATGTGAACTATTGAACAGTTAGCAGCATCAGTCGCAAAGCTTTATTGAACCGAAATAACGCTATTGACTCAATTTTATAACACACCCACAGTTCATAGTATGGATGGTGTTTACCAGTAACATTCCTCGAACCTTGGATCAGTGGATAAACTAACTATAAGGCCACGCCAAGCCATATCCCAAAAGGAAGAAAGCAATACAAGCGTTTATGAGTGAATGCTTGTGGCGTGACACTGGTAACATTCCGGTAATTGCTTTAATCTATTAGAAAAAACAAACAAACAAATTCATCATGACTAAGTGCTCATCAAAATTTTATTATCAACACGAAAATGGCAGAAATATGAGTCCCCTCTTAACAATTATATTATAATATAACTATCAGGCAAGACACATTTTCTGTGACGGTTTTATTATAACACAAAATCCATGATTAAGGGGTTTCTTTTTGTAATATTTCTATTATTTTAAAAATGAACTAATATCTGTTCTTCGTGAAATTATAACAACAATAAACATTTGTAGAAAGTAATGTACTTTAGCAAATATTCCTAAAAAAAAATAAACACCAAACATGCTCGTCCTTTCAGTCGTGGGGGCGTTAAAAAGTTAAGGTCAATCCCACTATTCGTTGGTAAAAGAGTAGCCCAAGAGTTGGCGGTGGGTGGTGATGACTTTCTGCCTTCCCTCTTGTCTTACACTGCTAAATTAGGGACGGCTAACTCAGGCAACCTTCGTGAAGCTTTGTGCGAAATTCAAAACAAACCAAACCAAACCAATCCAGAAAATAAGAAACGCTCCTAAAACTACAAGAAAACACCGGATTTGTAATTATTTTTACAACAGACCTATGAGTTTTAGAAAAAGTCACAATTAATAGTTTCTTAATGATTTCGTAGTGTCAAAGTTTCAAATAACACCGAGCAAAAATTATACGCTTCTTCAGGAAGTACAAGAACCATAACATGTGCGCACGTTATAACAAATGTAGCTATCTAGTGGAAGAGATATTATTTGAAACGATGACTGACAGTTTTTTTTCTGTAAGTGTTTCTGAATATTTCAAAGAATTTCTTTTCTCATCTCTAATTCTATTAAAGTTACCTAAAATACAAATATTAACTTTTCATCTGAAATCATGCATGAAAAGAAGAAACGAAGAAAAACGTAAAATGTCAGGTGCATAATTCGCCCAAAGGAATTTTAATTTGGAATGATCAACTTACATTCGCTCATCGTAAAAACACGCAGAAAAATTTTAACTTAAACTAAAAGTTTGTAATTGTCAGTTTTAATTTTCACTGATTATAAAAAATTGCCATTTTTAATTTTCATTTTTATAGTTTACACTCCTTGGTTTGATTTGTTTTGAATTTCGCGCAAAGCTACACAAGGGCTATTTGCGCTAGCCGTCCCTAAATAAGCAGTGTAAGACTAGAGGGAAGGCAGTTAGTCATCACCACCCACCGCCAATTCTTGGTCTGCTCTTTTACCATGCCATTCTACAGATTTAGGAGTGTGGCTCAGCATGGCCAGTTGGTTAAGGATCTCGACTCGTAATCCGAGGGTCGCGGGTTCGAATCTCCGTCAAACCAAACATGCTCGTCCTTTCAGCCGTGGGGGCGTTATAATGTGATGGTCAATCCCACTGTTCGTTTGTACACTGCTAAATTAGGGACGGCTACCGCAAATAGCCCTCGTGTAGTTTTGCGCAAAATTCATAAAACAAAACACAAAATTGTATGAATATAAAACACAAAATTGTATGAATATATATATCATTAAAATAATAAGCCATTATGTTCGTGTCTTTTCTTACAGCAAAACCACATCGGGCTATCTGCTGAGTCAACCGAGGGGAATCGAAATAAGCTATTACAAGAATATTTAACCTTTTAACAAGTATGCACATGTGCCAACGTGAAAGTTGACAAAAACAAAGGCACTAATTAAGCTTTGAGCATAACTTTTTCACGAACAATAAACACTACCGACACTGTCGATTTATAAGAATTTAAAATATTAAATTCACTTAAAGCATGGTTATAATGTGTTTGGATAAAACATAAGAAATTAGGTTCTACCGACACAAGCACACATTAAAGCATCGATAATTTCAAACGATAACGGTACCGTTTGAGAACAATGGTTCACATTTTAATATTTCATTCTCATGCAAATTCGAATAGTATATACTTCACGTTCTGTTTCCACAGTGTTTCTGATCTCTATCTTGACCTCGTTGAAATATACTAATTCCTTATTTGCTTTGTTGTAAAGTGCCATCTGCGCTGTGCTCAATGTAGAAATTGAAATCTTAATATTTGTGTTATGAGTCCCCAGAAGCTCACCGCTAAGTCACTGGGGTCACACTAAATGATGACACGATCTCCCTCTCTTATACAGTCAGTTACTAAGTCAAAGGAAAGGAAGGTTTTAACTTAAATTTTAATTACGTGTTGTTTTTTATTACAGGCTTTCTTCATCGTGAGTACAACCACTGACTCAAGATAATAAAGCTGAAATCGCTTCTTTAGTTCCTGTATTTGCACAAGGAGAACATATCATAATAATCATCCAATAAACTCAGTGGGTACCTTATTAGAACATGTACTTAATATTGGATTGGATGATCCTTTGCTAGAATACCAGCTTGGACCGGCGTGTCACAGATTCCAAAGATTCCGGAAGACATCTTGTTTGGCTATAGCCTATTCGTGGAGCAGTGTGGCTTCCCATAGATTCATAGATATTAAAGGAGGGAACGTTCAAGCTCGTTCGTTCTCAAATCGATGATAGTGGTGAATAAGAATAATGAGAGAAGTCACTTTCCTACTCTTCGAACTTGGTTCGGACAATCCAAGCATGGTGAATTACTGCATTATCTTCTTGGAATTGCCTTATTCCATTAAAGTAGAAATCTAATATAGTCAACAACAAAGTTCCGGCATATTACTGATGTCATATGCCCTTCTAAAGTTATCAGAGGACCTAAAATGTGGCACAAGTACTTCCCCATGCCATTATACGTACTCCAACATTTTGTGTTGTCAGAAAAATGCATGCATGTTCAAGTTTCTTATGTGGTTTTCTCCATATGTTAAAGCCCCCCCCCTAGCACAGCAGTATGTTTACGGATTTACAACGCTAAAATCAGGTATTCGATTCCCCTCGGTGGGCTCAGAAGATAGCCCAATGTGGCTTTGCTATAAGAAAATACACACAAACACACATTTATTGAATAAAATCAAACTCACCTGCAATCATTCGCTGTCAATAGTAAGTGTTCCAAGCCACACTAAAAGCGTGCTTTCCTATACCTGAATTAAGTGGTTTGCAAACCTGTAGCACCACTGAAGCTGTGCTTTCCTGTTTCTGTGTTAAGCGGATTACAGGTAACGTAGTACTATTAAAAACATATTTTTCTGTTTCTGTGTTAAGCAAGTTACAGATAACGTAGTACTATTAAAAACATACTTTCCTGTTTCTGTGTTAAGCGGGTTACAGGTAACATAGTACTATTAAAACATAAAACAGATAACATACTTTCAAAACGTACTTTCCTGTTTCTGTGTTAAGCAGGTTACAGGTAACGTAGTACTGTTAAAAACATACTTTTCTGTTTCTGTGTTAAGCAGGTTACAGATAACATGGTACTATTCAAAACGTACTTTCCTGTTTAAGCAAGTTGGTAACGTAGTACTATTAAAGGTTACTTTCCTGGTAACGTTACAGGTAACATAGTACTATTAAAAACATACTTTCCTGTTTCTGTGTTAAGTGGGTTAGAGATAACGCAGTACATTAAAACAATACTTTCCTGTTTCTAAGTTTAGCGCTTTGCCGATGCCATATGACAGTTTATGTATTGTTTATCACATGTTACGATTGTAATCAAATCATGACACTGTTGTAGGAATAGTTAATTACTTTATAAGAATGAAAATATTCGCTTTTTCTCTCAGCCAGTCACCAGTGATTGTGGTTCGCTGGCGAGTTTCATTTTATCATAGTGTCAGAGGTGTTCTGTTTTGACTACTAATGATGTACTAGATTAGAAAATATATGTATTTTAACAGCCAGTTGAAAAAAAAAAAAAAGATCAAATTCTCAACACACACCTTTTAAACAAATATTTTTCGAAGTCCATGTGCATGTCTTTCTGAAAGTCGAAGATATCCTTTTTACCCATTGTCTTGCAGGTAGAGCATGATGTTAATACACCCTCTCAGGTAATCATACACAAGTAACTGGGAAGTTTGCAGCAAAGGTTCTAATAAAACAGCTAGTAACTGTACATTTTACAAAAAGAACCAAATCGCCAACCAATCAATATACGTTGTATAATAAGGATCACCTCCTTTCATTTTAACAAATTGTATCTTGTTTGTTTTTGAATTTCGCACAAAGCTACTCGAGGGCTATCTGTGCTAGCCGTCCCTAATTTAGCAGTGTAAGACTAGAGGGAAGGCAGCCTAGTCATCACCACCCACTGCCAACTCTTGGGCTACTCTTTTACCAACGAATAGTGGGATTGACTGTAACATTATAACGCCCCCACGGCTGAAAGGGCACGCATGTTTGGCGCGACGGGGATGCGAACCTGCGACCCTCAGATTACGAGTCGCACGCCTTAACGCGCTTAGCCATGCCGGACCCAAATTGTATCTAAGAAAACAAAACATAAATCACTAATTTTGCCTTGTTTCATATGATTTCAAAGACGTATAAAGCATGTGGAATATTTTGAAAGTACGTTATTTATCAAAAAGCTTCCATAACCAATTTGATCCGCGACACATTGAAATATAAAATTCACACACCACTATTTTAATACTCTGAGTATAAAATTCAAACTTGTCGAGCGTTATCAATATTACAGATAAAAATAGTGTTTAGATTAAATTATCAAAAGTGTATTTAAAAAGGTATCTTATGTGAAATATGGGCTCGATAATATGGGTTAAAAATCGACTATTTGTTAATGGCACTGTTTGCGAGTGTATAACAACCAAATGAAGAAAAATGACAAATTGGCACTAAATGCCATAGAATAAAATCCATGAACATGGCCTCGAAATGAGAGAAGAAGGATTATTATACGGAGTATTTGTGCCCTTATCTCTTAATAATATGGAACAATCACTAAATTTACTTTGAATATCAAAGATTAAAACCTCAAACATAAAAAAAAGCATGCAGTGTTCATTTTGTCGACGCCCCTAACCCATTGGCTCAGCGGTCAGAGGGCTTACATCGCAAAAATCCTGGTTTCTGTACTTGTAGTGGGTACAGCAAAGATAGCCCATAGTGTAGTTTGCCCTTAATAATAAATAAAAATATTTTGCTGAAGATGTTGACTTAGCAAAAATTGTTGGGAAAGTAATGACCAACAAAATACTGCCTTTATGAGAAAATATAATTATTTGAAAATTTGTAAAAAAAATATATGTAATACACCAAGGTAAACTATCTAAGTCTTAATGTCATTAAGTAATAATTACAATGTCTTGTATGTTACTTTAAACGTTTATAATCAATATGCTAAAAAGTGTGTTGCTTAAGCTTCTGAAACACAGGAGCACTTGAAGTGTGTATTTCAATTTCCTACCCTTAATTAGTGTTACTGATCCTTTTACTACCTCCTGACATTTGTTCTGCTTAGGGTTTCATTTCTCATGTTTTGTACTGTGTGTGTTTTCTTATAGCAAGGTCTGGCATGGCCAGGTGGTCAAGATACTCGACTCGCAATATCAGGGCCACGGATTCGAATCCCCGTCACACCAAACATGCTCATCCTTTCAGCCGTGGGGGCGTTATAAAGTGATAGTCAATCCCACATTTCGTTGGTAATAGAGTAATCCTAGAGTTTGCGGTGGGTCGTGATGACTAGCTGCCGTTCCTCTTGTCTTACACTGCTACTTTAGATACGACTAGCGCAGATAGCCTTCGAGTAGCTTTGTGCGAAATTCAAAACAAACGAAACAATTCTTATAGCAAAGATACACTGGGCTATCTACTGAGTCCATCGACGGGAATCGAACCCCTGCTTTTAGCATACTATTCGTAGTTCTGTGAATCTGCCAAATAAGAATATTACATAAAACGGGCTTACTCTGCATGAACCTATTATCTATTTATTATTATTATTATTTTAAAATTTATCTAACTGACTAACCCAAGACAATGGAAAAACGTAATCATTTACATTTTCTGCTGTATTGAGATATATTGTAATTTTAGAATTAGAGTTATATTAGAGTTTACTTTTTTATTTCTGTTAGAACAAGAGCAATCAGAAATATTACATATCTCTCCCTGCCCCTTCTTTTCGTGATTAGATTTGTTTACATTGGTTTGCGTCAAATAATTTAACCTCAGGAAACTCAGTAAACCCTTTTCAGTCCAGAATGATCATCATTTCCCGAATTATTTTACATATGGTGATGAGGAGTCTCAGCCTTAATGTACCAATGAAATCTGGAACAAATCTAACGACACTTTACAAAGTTATTAGCCCAAAATCGCGAAATTGCCCTATCTTCCCATTATAAGAGATGCTTCAAAGTAATCCAGAACAAATGTAGGGAGAACTATCTCATATTGACTTACCATCTTTCGTATAGATAGCTCTATAAGTTTTAGAGGTAGTCGATGCAGAAATACAGACAAAAACACATACACACATGCACTGGGGCTATAGGAGAACCAATGAAATAATTTAACAGTAGAAAGAACCTCATTTTTGTGATTTGATCTTTTTTTTGGGAGGAAAATGATCCTGCTGATTTTACTTTACCTGTAAATAATAAATTAAGACATGATTAAATTAGAACCCTGAATAAAATGAAGCTAAAATTCCAAAACTCTGGCTGTAAGTTAAATGTTTACACTAAATTAACTCGGCAAATATGCTTTTTTCACACACTTCCCTAAACTATTAATGTAGGAACATTTTATAAGTAATTTGCTTTATCTCTAACGAATAAGCAAATGTGACATAGTTTTTGTATTGGTTACGCTGTTCAGTGTTATTGGTTTGATAAATTTCAATTTTTCTCAGCAATCTTACCTGACATGGACATACAAAATACTATACAGAAAAAATAATCGGTCAATAACAGCTTTTTTTTACTTTATTCGAAGAATTTCTTTTAAGAAACGTTTTCCTAGTTAATAGTGTTATCTACATATATATATATATACATATATGAAATATAGGTCATTCAATGTATAAATGTTAAACTTGTTTATAATGGAACAGTAACCCTATAGAAAAAATCCATCAAATGACTTTTCCTTTCCATTTTTTATCATTTCACCATTCGTTTATTCATCATCTTCTCGTGCTTGTTTATTTTATTTTAGTAGGTCTATATTTCTTTACCTTCCCTCATTTATCCACCATTTTCTTGTTCAATAATATATCAATTATATACGCAAGTGCACAATAGTCACAGGTACATCCGTTTATCAACTGAACCGTAACTAATTTTGGATCGCTTTCGTTTATTTACTAAAATTTACCAGCCTATCCATTCATTGCAAGGATCGTGTTATTAACAGTTGTTTCTAAAAAGTTTTGATCACGAAATATGAATAACATCAAGTTATAAAGCTCGGCATGGCCAGGTGGTAAGAGTGCTTGACACGTAATTTAAGGTTAGCAGGTTCAAATCGTCGTCACAGCAAACATGGTCGCCCATTCAGTCGTCGGGGTGTTAGATGTTCGGTCAATCCCACTATTCGTTGGTAAAAGAGTAGAGCAAAAGTTGGCGGTGGATAGTGATGACTAGCTTCCTTCTCTATTGTGTTACACTCCTAAGTTAGGGACAGTGCAAATAATCCTCGTAAACTTGGCGCAAAATTCAAAACAAACAAACAAAACCAAATTATAAATATTTGTAATTTTAACAATAGTGTTAGTCCAAAATATTTTGGTTCCTTATCGGAAGAATATTCATGCGATTTCTAAAAATTCCCGGTAAAGAGCACTAAACTACCTGACTGTAACTAATATTTATTCATATAAAAGTCGGTGTAAAGGAGGAATGGGTACCCTATCTTACAACTATCCCTATCTTACAACTATTCCTATCTTACAACTATTCCTATCTTACAACTATTCCTATCTTACAACTATTCCTATCTTACAACTCTTCCTATCTTACAACTATTCCTATCTTACAACTATTCCTATCTTACAACTATTCCTATCTTACAACTATTCCTATCTTACAACTATTCCTATCTTACAACTCTTCCTATCTTACAACTCTTCCTATCTTACAACTATTCCTATCTTACAACTATCCCTATTTTACAACTATCCCTATCTTACAACTATTCTTATCTTACAACTATTCCTATCTTACAACTATTCCCATCTTACAACTATTTCTCAACTTTCTCCTGTAACTCAAGCAGCTCCTGCAAGTAGCGCATTCTTAAATAAAAAAAAAAACTCTGGTAAAAATAGCATTTGTATTTTCTAAAAATGTTAATGATTACATCAGGTTTATCAGACCCGCTTCCTTTCAAGCATCATGTCAACAATCAGCTTACTCTCAGAGACATAACATCGTCTTTTACTCAGCATAAACATATATACACACACACACACACGACAAACTGCTATTACAGAAATGTTGAAATTCTGTTAGCAATTCTAGGAAGATCTACAAATATACATTTTAAAAATAATACTTTTATAATATCTGTGGTGATTCCCATTATTATATGCCAGCTATGACTTCACAAATATTTTTTTTAAAATGTCATTAGCCAGACTAAACTGTTTCTTTGTTTAGTTGTTTCTTTTTTTGGATTTCGCGTGAAGCTACAAGAAGGATATTTGCGCTAGTCGTCCATAATTTGGTAGTGTAAGACGAGAGGGAAGGCAGCTAGTCATCACTACCAACCGCCAACTCTTAGGTTACTCTTTTACCAACGAACAATGGAATTAACTGTCACATTATAACGTCTCCACAGTTGAAAAGGTGAGCATATTTGGTGTGACGGAGATTCGAACCCGCAACGAGTCGAGGGCCATAATCACCTGGGCATGTTTGGCCTGACTAAACAGCTCCTTGTGTCTTATTGTGGAGGTCTTTTCCTACTGTATTTATATTATATTATACTACAAATTTTATAATAATATACTTATTACAATCACAGATACACTCCATAGAATTTTATAATTCAATACCAATACAGTTTTTTTATGAAATTGTTTGTATTGATAGTTTGTTTGTATATTGTAAAGTACAAAGGTACACAACGAGCTATTGGTGCCTTTTTCACTGTGGACATCGAAACCTGGTTTTTAGTATTATAAGCACATTTATTAATTGCTGAGACACAGAGAGTTACACATTCAATGAAGAATTGCTGAGAAAATTCGCGCTTTTCTTTAACTTCGATTGCATCTTATTTTATTTATTAACAACTGGGTGACAAATACAAGCTACACTAGATGTGAATGGATCTTAAACGAAACTTGAGAAGTACATGGAGCCAACGATTTCTAAAAGCCTGCAGAGATTTTAGTGCACCTGAAATTAGCAATTTTCCACAGAAGCCGAAATATATACAGAAAAATTACTAAGTACCTTTTAAAAGGTTTCAACCTTACATTAACACCACTCTTCAGTCTGTGAGAAATGGCCCGGCATGGCCAAGCGTGTTAAGGCGAGCGACTCGTAATTTGAGGGTCGCGGGTTCGCGTCCCCGTCGCGCCAAAGATGCTCGCCCTTTCAGCCGTGGGGCGTTATAATGTGACGGTCAATCCCACTATTCGTTGGTAAAAGAGTAGCCCAAGAGTTGGCGGTGGGTGGTGATGACTAGGCTGCCTTCCCTCTAGTCTTACACTGCTAAATTAGGGACAGCTAGCACAGATAGCCCTCGAGTAGCTTTGTGCGAAATTCAAAAAAACAAACAAACAAACAGTCTGTGAGATAGATTACACGAACACATGTTAACTTTTTGTGCAAAATCGAGTTTCAATCTTCTCTGAATTGGGGTTAAATTACAAAGATTTCTTAATCAATTCAACAAATGCTAAAAGATATAATCCCATTCATAACGAATAATTCAGTAATTGGAAAGGACCACCGTCTGTCAGAAGAGCAATAAAACGTTGGCGTTTCTTTACTTCAACCAACGCCAGTGTTTTGAGAATTACCACCATCTAGACTGTCTTTGTTGTTACTTATGATTATAAGTTTAGTTTTAAAAAAATTAGGTTATTGTGTAATGTCGATTCCAATCGTTAAAGTACTTTCTACAAATCTAAGAAACTTTTTTAATGTATTAAAAAATTAATTAGCAAAACAAAAACCGTCATTCATATGCTGTTGTTACTTGCTTATGGCAGCGGTAGTCTTCATTACTAGAGGACACGTGATAAAGCGGTCACGTTAAAAGCGCTCCATTCTTCTCTATTGCTTTCCGTAATTCATCCAATATGCAACGACTACGGTTTTCTGGCACTCGTTGAAACATTTCAATCACACAGAAATCCATAAGCGCTACATGCGTTGAATTGACGGTTTTGTCTTCGTATGCGGAAGGCATGAGTTAGAAATCTTACACTGGTGAACCAATATCGTGTTAGCCCCATTTCCAGACCGATATTCTTTTTTATTGTGTTGGGTATCGATTTTTGGTGCACATGGATGGCTTTGAACACAGATCTTTGTCTTCGTGGATCCTCATCTCTCACAAGACGCTACACTCTCGTTTACTTCTGCTGAGGTACGACTTATTGCAGGTTTCTTTCTATATTTTCCTGTTGTACGAAGTTCATCCACATTATTTTCTTTTCCAATGACGTTAAGGACAAGGTTTTGGTTTAAACTTCGTGCAAAGCTACATAAGGGTGATCTGTGTCATCCATCTCTAATTGAGTAGTAACAGACTAGAGAGAAGGCAGCTAGTCAACAACCACCCACCGCTAATTCTTACGCTACTATTTTACCAAAAAATAGTGAGATTGTCCGTAACAATATAATGTTTCCATGGCTGAAAGAACGAACACGTTCGGTGACGGAGATTCGAAACCGCAACCTGTGGATTGTAAGTTAAACGCCCGAGTAACCAGACCATTCCCTCGATCTGAACATATAGTTATCATCTCAGTGCATGAACATTCTGTGTCGGCAGAAGCCGTTACATACCTTTCCCTATGTCCCCCGCTAGTACAACGGTAAGTCTACAGATTTACATCGCTAAAATTAAGGGTTCGATTCCTCTCGGTGGGCTCAGCAGATAGCCTGATGTGGCTTTGCTATAATACAACACAAACACAAACCTTTCCCTAAAGCGATAAATTTTCAAATGTATCAAATAATCTAGGAGAAATCAATTGGTGTCAAAATGTAGTTTTAATACATGTTGTTCCACAGCGACTTAATTCCCCTTGTGTTTGTCATGTGACTTGCTTATTCCACATACAGATTTGCTTTAACATAACGAACTCAATCTTTTGTATAACAGAGTAAGATTAAATTAATCTTATACACTTATATGGTGTTTACTAAATCAAGAAGCATGATTTTATTACACTACTGTTGTTAATTGATGGTGGTTGGAAATAATCTGATTATTGCGAAGATGAGTAGAGACCTTAAGAACAATAAGGAAATCGGTCCAATGGAACTAGCAAAACCTGAATAGTTTAAATCATAATCTCATAGCTAAAATGCAATTAACGCTTTAAATCATTATTCCTCTTAATGAATGCATATTTTCTTAGCGTAGAAACTGCTTGCAGTAACTGCAACAATTTACTGTCCAACAGTTATAACAAATACAAAGGGCAATTATATTGAAACCCGTGTATTCTACATATCAAACTGTACTAAGCTAGAGCGTTGCTTCCTTCCACATATAAAACAGTTATATTTTATATTCTACCTGATAAAATGACATACAACTCGAGGTGCAAAACTGGAATATTATTTGTGATTTTATTATGAACTTGGTTTATAGGTGAATTATCAACAAATTTAATAATTGCCTTAGAAACTTACTTTGGTTAGGTATAACTCCTATGTAGTTGCCATATTTTTAAACACTTTAGTTTTTGAGTAAAAAAATGAAACAAAATATGCGGGTCCTCGAGCTCAAGTTCCTCTCGGTCGTTCGGCTGTTTCCGTGACGTTTTACAACTATGACGTAATAGTTGCCAAACACGTTTCGTTGCGTGCCGACCATTGTGTTCCTTTCAGTGCTGGTGTTTTATGTAAATCTATCGGTACTTTTTCGAATTACATACTTTGTGAGATTATTTTTCGTCTTGCTATTGCTACTTTATGTTTGTTTTATGATAACATGGTTTACTGCGTTGCTTATGGTTGTAAAAATGGTTCGGCATCGGGCAAAAGTTTCTTTTCGTTTCCGTGCAAGGAGAAAGAACCAGCAAGGTGGCAACAGTGAGTGCGGATGGTCAATAGAAAGAACTGGACTCCTTCACATCATGCAAAGCTTTGTCAAGATCACTTTGAACGCTCATGTTTTGTGTCGGATCCCACTGTTTTGGATTCCGTGGATTTCAAGCCAAGCAGGTTGAGACTGAAAAAACCATCGGCAGTAGACAGAATCGTCCTCACCATCTTTCCTCTTGTAGAGCTGAAAACTGATTTCAGCCTGCAGCGTACAGGTTCCACCCCTCTGAAGCCATCCCTTGCCATCACGAAAAGAACAAACGACAACCAATGCACTCTCTCCTGATTGGCATCTGCTCATATAAACCACACCTACACCTTGCACAAACATACGGAATATGTCATATAAATTATACATTTATGGTAAATATTAAATTAACTATTCAGACTGCTACATCTAGTTTGATTTTATAGAGAGAATTATGTGGTATAATTGAAATTCATTTTGTTACGAGTCATAAATACCCGGTACAATGATTGTGGAAGGGCCGAGTATTAGTTACCATAGTCGGCAAAGTATAAACAAATAAAACCCAGTCTGTGATATCAATAATTTATAAACACCAGACATGTTTCGAGATGCTTAAAATTGCACGTGAAATAATACAGACCATATTTGTTGTCATGACTTAGGCTTACCATTCTTCCACTAGAGGTATGACCGACTGGCAACCGGCCTGGGCGCTATCAGTATCACTCACAGTTCCGCTACTCTCGCTCGTGGAACAGTCCTCATCACTAGAACTTGTCAAATCTATGTCAAAAGTAACTGTTCTAGGTTCGTTCAGAGTAGGTTCGAATTGATATGGTGCTTTTCGACACTGTTCAGAACACAAAGTCAAAACAGACTCCGCCTCTGTTTCTCCGTATTCACTGGTCATGTTTATTTACATTTAACGCGCTGGCGTTGGCGATTTGTTTGGCAACTATTACATCACAGTACCTTTCCTAGCGGCAAACGTAAAAACTAAAATGTTCGGATTGCCGCTCGGAAAGGGCTCTTTCTGCACCAAGTTCTATGTTTCATTAATTAGCACATATTTTTTATAAAAAATGTGAACCTGCAAAATTAATCAGTATGAGTAGTTCTTTTGACTGCAAAGTTTTCTTTTTTCTGTAAAATTCACCTTTAAACCAACTTTAGGTAGCCCTTTGTGTAGCTCTGTACTTGATAACAATTGCCCGGCATGGCCAGGTGGTTAAGGCACTCGACTGGTAATCTGAGGGTCGCGAGCTCCAATCCCCGTAGCTCCAAACATGTTCGCCCTTTCAGCCCTGGGGGCGTTATATTGTTAAGATCAATCCCACTATTCATTGGTAAAAAGAGTAGCTCCAGAGTTGGAGGTGGGTGGTGATGACTAGCTGCCTTCCCTCTAGTCTTACACTGCAAAATCAGGGACGGCTAGGGCAGATAGCCCTTGTGTAGTTTTGCACGAAATTCAAAACTTAACGACAAACAACACAAACCAACGATATTTAACTATATCACATTAATTATATAGTACAAAATATTTTAATCCTTTTATCGCAGTCCACTTGAAAAAAAATAGAAAAAATATATCTTATATTTTTTTTATAAACAGTCCAGTGAAACATACGTACATGTAGAGATATTAAACTAACAGATATAACTTCACAGAACGACGTGGTACTTTTACAGTTTCGAGGTACATTAGTGTGAAAAAAAAAAAACAACTTATCAGTTCTTGCATTCCAAAGCATGTAGTTACACGATAGTCAATTGCTTGATTTTTTTTAAAAAACAAAACAAACTGCGAAATTCCATTTACGTTTGTCGTTACCGTTTTCGACGAGCACGCGATGGAATCATGACTGAAGTAATTACACTAAAGTAGTGTGTGGAAGAGTTTATTTTTTGTAAATCGTAAACAAACTCATTTGTTGAAAGATATTGTAAACCCAGTCAAACATACGTAAGTTCTTATAGATAAGGAAGCCGGTTATGAGCAGGTTCTGTACTCCTTACGCAGACGCGTGTGTTATCAACCGTAGTTTACGAGAAATAATATTCTTTGTATTCAAGAAACACTTAAAAGATTTTTTGTTTACATTCTACTGATTAATCTTTGCATTTTCATACAGAGATCCACTACAAATATATCTGAAGAGCGAATTATCCGTTGTGGGTGGTTACCATCGTTTTCGCCGGCGGTTTGTTAGCATAAATACAAGATAATTTAAGAACACAAGTCTATCACAATTCGCACACAAGCTAACTTCACGCAATATTCACTTAAGGTCAAGGTTCGGGTCACGAAATACTTACGAGAAAAGAAAAGAGTTAGATCATTATCATTTCTATAAAACATCATAAATTTCTTTTGGCAAGCAGAAGGACTAGTCTTCACCAGACTCTAGCCACGTATTATTCAGTGAAATTTCCTAGTTGACTGTTGATAACCCTTTCTGAATATAATGAAGTGTAGTAGATGGTTTTACGTGTGTAGTCATTCCTTTCAAGTATTTGTTTGTTTAAAATTAATCATAAAGCTAAACAATTGGTTATCTGTGCTATGCCAGATTGAAACTTGTTTTTAGCGGTGTTAGTCTGGCAGACATTCCGCTGTGCCACTGAGGGGCTTTTTCACGTACCAATCTTGATACACACTAAACATAATCACACAAAATTTATTAAGAAGATTTAAATTTTAAGAGTTTATCTGAAAAATCAAATAGTCCAGGTAGAACTCGACTTCACGGTTGTGTCAAGTGAGCAGATGCTTCCTCTAATCACGCTAATACATCTGAAATACCGAAACTCTCAGTTTTCGTTTCTAGTTTAATGAGAATTAAATCTGACAAGCTGTTGCACTATGCTAGATTAGCCCGTGAAACTCGAAACCGAAACACGTCAATTCAGTTGGAGCAAGCATGCGTTTGATAAACAAAGTCGTGAGTTCGCGTTTTGTACAAATTTCAATTGTTACTTTTTAAGAAGAAAAGGTTCGTAGAACTATGTGTAATCCTTATATCTTCTCTTTACAATGATGTTGCTTAGACATATCATGTACCCATGTATTATCATTTGTACCTCCCTTCCTTCGTAATCGATGATGTTTCCAACATCTCTCGAAACTTTACATCATAAGAAGCCAGCTTTCTCGAGACACATCACAAAGCAGATCTAATAGTAAGAGGAATGCTTTAATAACCAGGTTAGTTGGTGGGTCATAGACAGAGTGACTTCGTTAAAATATTAGCTCTTATCTGCAAGAAATAATGAAAAACACATAAGTTTTTTTGACAAATAGGCTAGACGTGACCTGGTGATTAGGGCGCTCTACTCGTTATTTGATGGTCACAGGTTCGAATCCCCGTCACATCGAACATGCTTACCCTTTCAGCCGTGGAGGCATTACAATGTGAAGGTCAGTCATACTGTTCGTCGGTAAAATAGTGGCCCTGGAGCTGGCGGTGGGTAGTGATGGCTAGCTGCCTTCCTTCTGGTCTTTTACTGTTAAATTAGGAACGACTAGTACAGATAGCCCTTGTGTAGCTTTGCGCGAAATTCAAAACACAAACTTTGGCAAGTAATAAATAAATATTTAAGAAATAAAGTGTAGGACAATACCGTAGTTCTGATACCCGAATCTGATAATAATGTTAACTGATGATCTAAACCTAAAAAACGTTATTGTTTCTTCTTATGTCCTAGAGACATCATAGTCGTTGAAAGTTTAGATTCTTGCTATTTGTTAGTATAGCGAATCAACAGATTCCAATAACGTAATGATAATGATACTTGCGTTATATAAACGTTTCTTTGATATAACTTATGATAGTGTTCATTAATAAATTGATACACAAAACGCTTTCTTATAGTGATTGTTGGCTTTCCTGGTTTACCATTCTGCTTTTCTGGAAGAAAAGGACTGAATTAAGCGTCATTCTGCTTGCCTGCTATACCTACGCCGTTGGCTAAAACCACTTGATTTCAATCAATAAACGCTTGCTGCAAGGACCATGCTAAGTGACAAGTCAAGCGACCATCTCACTCCAGATATCAGAAAAGTATGACACGCCGCGTTTAACGCGTACGGCTTTAAAAGAAAGCGCGTTTATGAATACCAACGTATAAATACAAACAGATATAAAAGCTAGTGTGTATATATATATATAAGACAGAAAGATACAATACAAAAATAAAAAACACAGGAGAAAATTACTGAGAGATAAACTTGTGCAATGACAATCAACCGATTTACATACAGATAAATAAATAAATAAAAATAGCAGAATTAATGTATCTTATAATATCCACTTGCAATCGCGACAGTAAGCTCAATATTATTACGTCGTGTGGAAACGGACAACAGTTATTTAAGTTCTATAAAAATGGACAACGTAATAATCTAAACGACAGAAACCACTTCCTAAATGCTGCATATTTTTCGTAATTAAAGTTGGAACAGTTAGGATTAAAACACATTTTACGCCAGTCTGTCAAAATCTTCGTTATAACTTTAAATTAGTTTAACGTGATTAGGAAGTGATAAGCATATATATTATCACATACGTACAACTGAAATAGAACGAAAGAAAAAGTGTCAACTTTTAGGTCCCCCGCTTCTGTACCTCTGGAATCGTATAGTCAGATATATCGTCGAAATAACTGGCATAGCGTTACACAACAAATAATTTTAACGAATTAATGCCAAAACCAGTAACATAACACTTACATATGTCGGTGTTGAACTCCTAGAGTTAAAAAAACAAAACAATGTTTTATCTACAGAACTGACGAAAACAAACGGTGTACATGTCTGTCTGTTTGTGATAGCTTATAATTTGAAAACCGCAAACCATTAGGACCACTGAGGGAATAAATAAGGGTTAGCGTTCGGACCTGACCTCCCCATGTCATCTCCTCGACCCCCCGTCTCTTCTCCATGCTTCGACGAAATTAATTTCCCTATGTTAGCCCTCCAGTGGCTCAGCGGTATGTTTGCGGACTTACAACGCTAAAAATCGGGTTTCGATACCCGTGGTGGGCAGAGAACTGATAGCCCATTGTGTAGCTTTGTGCTTAATTAAAAACAACAATCCTGTGTTACAGTTTCAATAAATTTTGTCAAATAATAACACGAAATGGAAACTTTTCAGGTATCCACGATTTTTTGATACCATATTATCGAAGTCTTTTGATCACTAAATTTAACTTACTTTGCGAAAGGGGGGAGTAGCTCCGCATGCTTAACGTTTTGATTTTCAAATAATTTATTGTGATTAATTATTAATACATTTTTGAAACTCTGAAATAAAATATCAGAACAGTTGCCCTTTGAGATTGTTCTTTATGAACCTTGATTGCGATCGACATGTTCCGCCTGAAACATTTTTATCTTAAACTTCCTCCAGTTTACTTCCACGGATATATATTATGCAACTAATGTTGTTACTTACAAATGCTTTTACTTTTTGTTGAAATGTATTTGTCCAGACTAGGAAAGCGACCCCTTTCCTTAGTAAGAAATATAAGGAAACTACGAGTATAACAAAAATACGATATAGCTAACTTACTTATCGATTAACATATAAACGTCAGTTATGTGTTAATAATTTTTTATATCAGAAGCTACAATCTGTACGAAATGTAATAAACGTTAAGGTTTTATTGTAGAAGCTAGCCCTTTTTATTCCACTCCTTTGACTTCAGCAGGCATGACTTAATAATTGGGATCGGAAGTACCACGTATTTCTGGCCTCCAAGAGACGGACAAGGCTGTCTGCAAGCTTAGTATGTACCAAAATACAGTACTGAGGCTAAGTATCACATATTGTTCTGATTTGTAAAAAAAATAGAATAAAATATAGAAAGTGTAGCTGATACAAATTTTCCGCCTAGTCCATGTCTAAGAAGAACATACGTATGCTGAAAGGACAAATTATTAACTTTACATAGGGCAGTGAAATAATTACGATGGTCGTTTCGATATATATATATACATATATATATATTCATTGGAACGTCGTAAGCACATACACACACACAGTCAAATAAAAATCCTCTTCTCGCTGTCTCGTTCATTCTTTGGCAGTCGTTACAAAGCAGCAAAACTATTTTTACGAAAACAATAAAGCAATGTTTCATGTAACGTACCTTCTCCACAATGGAGTACTTAAATGTAACCCTACAATTTATAGCCAACTATTCAAATCACAATAAATGCACGCCTTCGAGTTTTAATAACAATGGCATAACATAGCGACACTGAACCTTTTCATGACATTCTTTCATATTTCAAGTAAATTGTCTATAATCAAGAATTCCTCTTTCTAAACATGTTACCTATGAGTTAAGCGACAAAAAGTGATTGTAAATTATAGTTTGTTGTGTGTTGTTCTTTTCAAGGACTATAGAAGTACATATTTATAGGTAGCTAAGAGAAGTAAACTTAATACATAAATAACGAATGAATTGTTTTTAAACATACAAAAAAACAACACGAAATCTTTTCTAAAGTGCCAATAATTTCTAACTTATATGATTTAGTTTTACAAGTCTAAATTACTTATTAAGTCTAATCATTTACACGGTAATCCATACAAGTTATTTATACACATTTGGCTTAGCTAGTTACAGTTATCAGTACAAGAATACGCTTTGAAACCCAAAATTCAAACTAGAAAACTAAACAAAATTAGAAACATTATTGGATATAAAATTAGAAATTCCGATTTTTGTGGTAGTTTATGGTTCAAATTTTAGACACGGATTTTGAAGATATGAACGAATCAATATTAAACATATATGAGATTTAGCAATTTAGATAGAAATTATAGAATTATGAAGTCTGTTGTCTTGTTATTTTAAAAAGAATTAATAAATTAATTAAAGCTGATCTAGCATGACCTTTTAGGACCCTCGATCCTACAATTGAATATTATCACTCTTTACTCGTGCGGAGCATTATAGTGTGAAGGTCAACCCCACTATTAGCCAGAGTGCCAAAGAATAGGAAGTGAGTATTGACTAATTAGCAGCTCTCAAGCCTAACATTTCTAAATTAGAGACAACCAACGCAGATTGTCCTTGAGTAATTTTGCACGAAAGTAAAAATTAACAAATTAATTAATATGTATTTCGTGAGAAACCTACTAAATTAAAGAAATAATTCAACAGTACATTAACAGCAACTTTTACAGTAGAAATGTTCTGATATGAATTATTAATTACAACGTTTTGATCTATAGTATTGAGTTATCATCAAGTTCCTAAACGTTGTAATTATAAAAATCGAAAGTTTCCTATTGTAAAAATTACTATTATTATTGTAATGTTGAATAAACTAGTTAATTAAAACCACAGATTTAATTAACCGTACTGTTGCAGAGTTGCTACTATCACGGTTTTTACTATTTTCGTTTAGTCACAGCTGCAACTATTGGAACTAGTGTCCTATTGAAACGAGAGAGCGCCACTAATTCATTTCTATATTATTAAGATGACCCTGCTTCCTCTCTGGATCATTTGGCACCGTACAACCACTTTATCAGTCACCAGGTTTTATCTACAAAAATTCTGAGCTTCTCCTGTGGTTTACACACTCAACCGACCTACTTACCTCCAAACAAGTCCTGTATCTTCCCTCAGGTGCCGATTTCCAATGAATCATGATAAACCTTTTTCAAGGCAGATATCAGGATAATCTGGGGAGCTAACGGATAGGCAGTAATTTATAATTCATAAAAGCTTCTTCTTCTTTTTTTTTTAATTCGATTCTCTTTCAGGGTAGTCATTAGCGCCGCCAGAAGTCAATTTTGTGAACAGGAGTATTCTACTTTTGAATGTTGAAATTGTTAGCTTTAAATATATATAATATATATATATATCTGTACATATGTTCAAAATTTCTTGAAAATATGTATTCTCGCCATGCCATCATTTAAGAAGAATACATTTTATAAAAATATTAAATAAAGTACAAACTGTTTTAAAGTGGATTAGTTTGATTTTCTCATCATTATCTTTTGTTTATTTTACTTTTATTTTTTTATCCACGTTTTATCTCTAGAATTAAGACATAGATTATATTTGGTTTCTAATCCTATAATCTAATTTTATAAGAAACGTACCTGATTATCAACTGTGCAGTTTTCGAAAAGTATACTAAGCCATTGATTTCGCCTATTACATTAAAATCAGATTCGGTTAAGACTTATAAAAAAAAAAACATTACAAACAGCGACACCCTGCGGAAAATTGAAATATGAAATCTAACAACAAACTTCTAACGCATGCTCAGAAGAAGACATAAAGGGCCGACAGCAGACAAAAATTGGTGTTACCATGACAACGGCCATTACGTGACGCTAGCAGCTGATAATGAGCCTGTGTAGATTGCAAGATAGACAGCAACTATAAATCATGGTGTGCCGCTGTTAGCTTGTATTTGCTGCTACACCCGCCTTGTTGTCCTACGCTACTTGCTGTTTATCACCCCTTTGGGAGCCTTCCCAGAGTTCTTTGCAACATATTCCGCCCAGTGCGGAGATTCTGGCAGGCCGCGTCTGCGCCTGACAAAGAAAGATGACAGCCAAATTTATCTCTGTAATCTATAAATACCTGGATTGCTTTGATGGCTGCTGGCAACACTGGCACATACAGAATAGCCATCATAAACATCAACGCCGCTAATTACAGAGAACGCAGGAAACAAAGAACAGATGTACTTGGAAGCATCCTAGACACAGGCGATTCACAAGCAGAAGGCATATCGTATATCTACAAATGCGACAAAAGTATAGAGGGCGTTTTGACTTCAGTAGTCTTACTGGTAAAGAAGGACTAAAAAACATCTGTCGTTAGATAAGCACAGGTAATTGAATGATTTGGAAACGACAGTTATAACTATTCTCTAAATTGGGAACTATATGATCAAGACGTAAATCTGCTACCTTTTTGTGTTTCCTTCTTCCTGTATGTTACTTTTATGGTTGAACTCATGATTCCGCTATCTTTTCTTTCTTTTCTAACTTACAACTTGAATGATACTTTACTAAATTACACAATTACTTAGTGTTACATAATTATTAAAATTATTTTTGTATCGTATGTGTCTATATTTAATACATGAATACGTCGATAGAGAGCGTCAGACAAATTGAATTTTTTACGATTTAGATTTTTGTGCTATAACTAATTGATCAGCATTCTAACATCATGTAATTAAAAATAAACTATTTTCTATATTTGTTTTAAATTTTAATTATGTAATTAGATAAAATAGTTTTTAAACACTCAGCTTACGTCAACATTGTCACTCAAATCTACAAGATATATAACTAATATAACATATTAATGTCACATAAGTTTATAACAACTTAGTTACTTTAAGTTAACTAAAAAGGAATTTAGAAACTATGCAACCATATTTCCCAAGAATTGCTAATATATTTCAAAGATGATAATAAATATTATAATTATGGTGAATTTATTAAACTATATTAAAGCCTATATAAATAGGCAAATATCTTGCCTATTTTGAAAGATTTTATGGGCCTGAGTTTAATTCAAGAATATTTTAAAGGTGACACAAATTTTACAAAGTGTACTAAAATGTATAACTAAGCAGAGTTGCTATCATAAACGTGAGATTTATAAAAGCTATGCGCCTGAAACGATCTTTCAGCAACTAAAAATTTAAAGTAAGTAATTTTAAAGCGAGTATTTTTCGTTTAACTGTGTTATAAGTTCTTTAAGATTGTACGTGGCTGTTACAATATATGGATTGGATAGAGGTTGTGAAAGAAGGTGCGTGTTTTTTTTTTCTCTTATAGCAAAGCAACAGCGAGCTATGTGCGCAGCCCACCGCGGGGAATCGAACCCCTGATTTTAGCGTTGTAATCCGGAGACATACCGCTGTACTAGCGGGGTCCGGGAAAGAAGGGCTCAAAACAATCCTACGTTTCGAGAAAATTCTTCATTTTACACGTATTGTTTCATAATACCCCAGTAGACCAGATCGAGTTTCTATCTTTCATCATATAATGTAAAAATTAAAATGATTATATTAATATGGTAATGCTTGGATTATCCAACTAATTTCATTACAGACTTCTAGAAAAATATAGTAAAACAATAAACCACGACTAATCTTTCTGCTAAAGTTATTAATTCCAAACACAACTTTCAAAAACGTGGATTGTAAAAAGAATTGAAGTTTCGAAAAAGAGATAGAAATCAGTACAAAAAAAAACTGTTGATTAACTGTATGGCATATTAAACATTTGAATTTAGTTACTAAGCAAATATGCACAAACATTTTAAGCAATACAACCAGACGTCTTCCTAGTAGCACAGCGGCATGTCTGCGGACTTATACTGCTAAAAACCGGGTTTCGATACCTGTGGATGGCAGAGCACAGAGAGCCCACTGTGTATCTTTGTGCTTAATTCCAAACAAACAGAAAAGCAGACAAATTTCAATATATATGTATTATTTTTACTTAAACTAAGTACGGGAGGCTATTTAGTATTAAAGTTTCACTATTTAAATTTTATTAGATAAAGTTCGAAAAACATGTTATTGTTTCTTTCCGAATATTTGCGCAGAATTACCATCCACGCCAGCTTACATAGGTTTGAGGTGTTAAGAAAAATTGATTGTTAAGAAAAAAACAGTACAACGGGCTATCTGTGCTCTGCCTACCGAGGGTATAAAACATACATTTTTGGCGTTATAAGCCCTCAGACTTACACACTAGATGGGTGTGGGAGGGATGAAATGATGTACTTAGAAGGAAGGCCGTTGGTCTGATCGATGGTGGAAGTTGACAGTCAACGTTACAAAATATCCAAATTAGGATCGAATTTCTTTTTAGCAGAAATTTAGAAGTTTTTCTTTTCTACATTTCCATCGTAAAAATTAAATATAGTTTTTACCACATTGCTATTTACCTAAAATAATAAACTGTAATTACTGTTTTGTTGCTCTTTTTATTTTTATATTGGAAACCATTTGCATCAATATTTTGAACCATATCTCAATATAAATTCAAAATGCGATGACATTATTATATAGATATCACTTTTGTATGTTCTACACCGGGGTAAAGTTATTCTTCCTGATTACCTTGTTATAACGTTGTCTTTTTAACCAAAATACAACTTACGTTCTGTAATATCGTATACTTGAGCAACAGATTTCAGCTCTTGGCTTATGTAGACGAGAAGCTATTGGAGGGTAAGAAAGCAAAAGGAATAGAGAAGGATATGTATTATGAACTTAAAGAGGTCATAGTTACAGGTGATTCCTTAACACGTGGATAGAATGGTCTGTGAAGTAAATAGGGAGCAAAGATTTAGATTATGCTAGCCTGGGGCACAGGTGGAAGACATAACTGAGAGAGGAAGGAATATAATGAAGGGAACTGGCAACGATGTAGTGTTTGTTTTTCACACAGACGCTAAAAATAGTGGGGAAGTATAAGTCAGAGAAACTAATTAATAAGTACAAGGAGTTGATAAAACATTTTAAAGATAAAGACCATAAATTAATTGTGTCAGGAATAGTGTTAATAATTTATTATGGAGATGAAATTTTTGGTAGGTCACTAGGACTAGCTACTAGACTGAGATTAATATGTAAGGATTAGCTAGTTAACTGATTGGAGTAGGGGACTTTTTGGAATGAATGGTTTAAACTTATGTAACAAATGGTCTATCATGTTCGCAAGGGCTATTAACTTAGCTGTAAGGAAAGTTTTCAACTAGAACTTCATAGAGATTAGAAACAAAGCTGAGATATACAGGAAAGTTTAGCATAGGAAATCAGTATAAAAATAGTAAATAAAATAAGCTTAATTGTTACTATTGTAATGTTAGAAGTATAAGAAATAAAAAAGAGAACTTTATGACACTGGTAGGAATAGAAGATTTTAATATAATGAGAAAACTGAAACTTGGTTAAATGTAGATGATTTTGATGGAATAATTTTTTAAAAAATACATTGTTATAGATTACTTAATAGGAACAGAATGGTAAACAAAGGGGTGATGAGTGGCTTTGTATGTAAAGTGTGAATTACATCCTGTTGAAGCTGAAAATATTAAGGATAATAACAAGGAACCTGAATCCATTTGGATTTCTATTAGTGGATATCAAGAGGAAAAGCTCTAAATAGAAATTTTTTATAGACCGCCAAAATAAACTGATCAAATTAATGAGAAACTTTAGAGAGAGATTAGGTTTCAGCTCTTAATGAAGTCATAATTATGGGTGATTGTAATTTCAAACATTTTGATTGGGAAATGCTAGAGTCAAATCATGAGGGAGAAAGATTTCTGGAAAGTGTTCAAGATGGATTTCTTCACCAACTGGTCAAGGAACCTACGAGTAATAACGCTATTTTAAAATCATTACTAACTTCTAACGTAGAAATGGTTGAGAGGGTGGAAATTGGAGAATATCTGGGTGCAAGTGATCATTACTGTGTTAAGTTTGATGTTTTGCTGCATATGGAAATCAGGAATAATGACATATTGATTCCAAATTTTAAAAAATAACATTTTGAAGAGATACAACAAATATTATCTGTTGTGAATTGGGTAGCTTAGTTATTTAGAGACGCTGGTGAAATCTAGAAAATTTTAACGAAATATTTCTCAATGATCAAAACAAATATATTCATTACAGAAAGAAAAGGGTAGCTGCAAGTAAAAAGAGCAGGTTGGATCACAAAGGATATAAAAAATCACCACTAATTTAAGCAATTTAAATTGATAGTATTATAGAAGATTATGAAAGATCAGGAAAGTTGGTCAAACATCAAACAGGAAATTAGAATATCCAAAAGAACGAAAGAAAAACATTTGTCTGCTAACATAAAAATAAACAGTAAGGGTTTTTAAAAGTACATTAGAGATAAACAAAATGTTAGGATGGGGAAAGGACCATTGAGGGATGATAAGGAAAGGTATTTATCCGATGGTTATGAATTGACTAGGCCAATAAATAATGATTTTTCTTCAGTTTTTAGTAATGAAGACTTGAGCAGTATTCCTTACATTGAACAATTGATAGATGAAAACAAAGTTCAACAATACAATTGTATAAATTCTGAGTTTGTTACAATAAAATTGTGAAGTTTAAAAAATCCTAAGACTTCTGGGCCAGATAATATTTCTCCTAGAGTTTTGAAGGAGGTCAAGAATTGGATAAGTGAGTTAGTTGCTACAATTTTTTGCAAGTCCTTGAACAGCGGACAAATACCAACAGATTGGAAATTAGCTAATGTCACTCCTATCTTCAAGAGAGGTAACAGAAGTTGTCCCAGTAATTATAGGCCTATTAGTCTTACACCAGCTGGGGAAAAGTTTTGAAAAGTCTGATGAAATATACTTTGTAAAGTTATTTAACAAATCTTAGAATTTTATTGTGTAATCAACATGGTTTCACTAAGGGAATATTTGCTTTACAAATCTTTTGACATGTTTTGAAAATGTTACTGCCTAGGTAGATGAAGGTAAGGGTGTAGATTTGGTGTATCTGGATTTTTAGAAAGGATTTGACAAAATGCTGCATTAAGACTTGTAAAGAAACTTATCTGTATAGGTGTGGGGGATAAGTTAACTAATTGGATAGAAGATTGGCTTGATGGAAGAAAGCATTGGGTTGTTACAAATATAGTTCAATCAATCCGGATTAATGCTTCAAGTGGTGTACCTCAGGGCTCAATCTTAGGAACATTGTTCTTTTTTATTTGCATTAATGACATAGAGGAAGTATGGTTAATAAATTACTTAAATTTACTGATGATATTAAGGTTTGTGTTGCTAGCTGTGTAAAAGATGTTGCTGCTTTACAAAAGGATTTACATCATATAGTGAATTTGCCAAATAAATGGCAGATGGGTTTTAATTATAACGAATGTAAGAAATTGCATGTTGGTTATCATAGGAGTAACATTAATAGGGCCATGAAAGAAAAGCATCTTTGTGTAACGGTTTATCAGTCTCTTTAGCCATCGAAGAAGTTGCTAGTAGTAGAGCAAATATAATTTTAAGTTGTATCTACAGAAATATTGAATACAAGGCTAAAGAGGTTATAATTTTATTGTATAGGCCACTGGTTAGGCTACATTTGGATTATTGTGTTCAGTCTTGAGCTCTTTAGTTTAGGAAAAAAACATTGAAATATGTTGAGAAGGGTTCAAAGAAGAGTTACTAAAATGGTCCCTGGGATGGAGGGGTTGTCATATGAGGAGAAATTAAGACCCTTAAAAATTATTTTATCTTGATAAAAGAAGAGTAAGAGGGAATCTGACTGAAGTGTTTAATATTGTAAAAGGAATTTATGCATCAACATTTTTCATACTTAACAGTGAGAATTATAGAACTAAAGGAGACAAATATAGATTTAGGCAAGATAGAAGTCATCTTTAGTTAGAACAATTTTGTTTTACAAATCGGGTGGTTGACCTATAGAATGGTTTTCCTTCAGATGTTGTGGAGGCAGTAAATTTGAGTGAGTTTAAAAGAAAGCTTGATAGATGTACGAACGGTAAGGGCTGACTTTAAAATTTGTTTTTTTTAAATTTAGTTATTTAATAGTTTTAGTTTGGCTTATTTTCTCTGAACGTAATGCTATGTTTAGATTTTCGCATAAGTTACCATATTATAAAAAGAATCAGTTTGTTTGTCTGAAATAAAACTCTTATATCAAGATCAGTGAAAGTTATACTGATATTGAGTTTAATCTTTTAAAAGTAGATCAAGGTCATTCTTATATCACATTTTAATTTTTCTAAGTCCATTTCGACCTGAAATCACTAAGTACTGAATTTGAGGTTTAGTCTAAGGATTACCATTAAAACTAAAGGAAACAATATCGAGAGAATATGAACAGTTAACTATATAAATATGCACACTTGCATCGCTGATAGGTTTACAAGATTACTGATATATAATCTTAACATACAGAAGGAACGAGGACTTATCTTCCTGGCGGGAACAGTACAATTTATCTTCGATTTGAATTTTGCAATGCTACATTGTTTGTTTGCTTTTGAAATTCGCACAAAGCTTTACAAGGGCTATCTGCGATAGCCGTTCCAAATTTAGCAGTGTAAGACTAGAAGGAAAGCAGCTAGCCATCACCACCCACCGCCAACTCTTGGGCTACTCTTTTACCAAAGAATAGTGGAATTGACCGTCACATTATAACGCCCCCACGGCTGAAAGGGCGAGCATTTTTGGTATGAATTGGATTCGAATTCGCGCTCCTACGACTGGAAGTTAAGTGTCCTATCTACCTGGCCATGCCGGGCCTCTGTTTAACCTACTAGTATTGCTTTTATTATATTATATTTTGAAACAATTATAACAGATCTAAAGGTATTGTATAATACCTTAATTCCTATATAACGGGACCATGGGTGCGCTTTAAGAGTAACGGTCAAATTCTTCTGATCGATCAGAGAAGCCTCAAAATTGACTGAGGACGTTGTTGACTACTTATCATCCCTCTAGTTTATCAAACAATAATTCGGGAAAGTTTTGCGCACTTAATCCTTGTATAGTTTTACTCAAACATTCTAAAAACTAACAAACATATCCCATTTAAATTATTTATAAAAGTCATTTTGATTTTTGCTTCGACGACGAACTTTCAAACAAAATTCGTTTTATAAGCAGGAGCTATACTAGCACGTTAGACGATTGTCATATATGTAATCAATCTCGTAATAAGCATTTTGTTTGTTGTTTCTGCATTCTTTAATAGTGTCAATTAATTATCTGTTGTTTGATCCCCGCGATGAGTACAGCACAGAGTGTCCATTATACACTTTTCCACTTATAAACAGACAAAAGAAAAATCAAATATGTATGTGTTAATAGTGATTACATAACTGTTAAAGTTTGCACTGTCATCTATTTATTATCATATTCCAACCACAGAATCTTCTAAACATTGAACATTCATCTTCCAAATGAGGATTTAAATTTTGAGAAATGTTAAAAGTTTTAACTTGTAAGTTAAACAAAATGATCACATTTTTTTAACACGAAGCCATTCCTCCCCCGCCCCTACAGTTCCCAAATTCTTGGTTGATAGGGAATATAGAATCGATATAACATAAATCTACTTAAACACACGTAGTGTGCTGAAACAACGGGAGAATATGGAAATTATTGTATGTTTAAGTTGGACACGATATACCTTAATCAATTCGCGCTGAAATAACAGCGCGTGTAAAGATTGAGTAGTTAGGTACGATTATCTTTAATGAGACGAAGAAAAGCCTTAAAGATAGGTGTAGTTGATTTTAGATTTTCTATGAATAAATGAATGTTCTTATACTAACTAAAAGAAAGGTGACAAGAGTTAGTACAAAAGCATGATATTACTTAAGCGTTCCTGGCACCTTTCGAAATAGTAAACAATGTCGCTCAAAATTATTCAACAAAAAAAAAATCGATTTTAATCAAGCAACTAACTAATTAGACGGTAATACGTAGAGAACTCGAATACAGACTTCCAAGTATTTTCGTAATCATCACTCAGAATTATGCAAAATTATGTTTAAAATCGTAACGTATCAAAATACAGAGTAGTTTTTAAATTGTGTTACGCACCAATAAAATTTAAGTTTTGTTGTTGGTGTTGTCGGCTTTAAGTTTTATTACTTAAAACAGTTTTCTGTGATTTTTTTTACAGCAGTTGAAAAAAACAACAATGCCAAAAACAGAAAAAAAATTTACTTTTATTAATTGATTAATTTTCTTTTAGATGTGACACTGAATAGTCGAACAAAAAGTTTTACTTGCAATAAACATACTAGAAAATATTTAATATCTCGAATTTTGTAGAATTTTCATTTCTTTTTACATTAGAGAACTCCAAGCTTAAAATTAGTGTGTATAAAGTCGATCAACTTCACATTGTTATGCCTAGAAACACGTTGTTGGATTCACAAAGAAAAAAAAAACAACAGCAAAACAATGAGAATAAAACAAAAGATAACTGGGAACGAGGATAAGGAGATCGAGAAAAGAAGACGCAGCGGGAAGGGAAAGGAAGGGGTGGGGCGAAAGAGCTAATTCTACATAATCGCCAGGCGATCTATAAATGACGTTACTAGGCAACAGCGGGCTTTTCGATTTTCTTTATCTGGAGAACTGAGGTAGTCAACTTTTAAAAGATATCTTTCTCAGCTTGTACTGAGGACGTGAACAGGATAATGAGAGACAATTACAGCTTATGTCGCTAGGTTTCATGTATACATTCCACGTAGCTTGAAAGGTATTACGCTGACATGTTTATATATATGTGAACCCGCATGCACACACACAAACGTAGGTTTTTGTGTCTTTACATATATATATGTGTCTGTAACCTTATGAACACGGAATCCACATTTATAGATAAATGTTCGTATTTGAACCTGTTGCATAAAGAGATTATTATATGTCAGTTTGTTATCAAATGTCATAAATAAACGAAAACAAAATGCGACCCTTTCCAGAATTTGTTGCAATGGTTTACAAAGAAAAAATAATTTTAGTGGTTGTTCATTTAAATAAAAACACCTGATGAATCTTGGAGCAATGGCCAATAAGTATCTATTAAATGAAAACAGAGGGTGAACTATGACGAAATAAGTGTGTGCATATATATTTTAGTGAAAGTTAATACATTTTGAAAAAGTTTAGTAAACAAAATCACAAGAAAGGACTGTGTTAAAAACAGCATATCCAAACCTCTAACTATTTATATTAGTTTGTTATAACATAAAAAACAAGCCGCAACAAAAATAAATTAAACAAACACGCTGCACTGATTGAAAAGATCTCAGGATACAAACTATAATGTGGGATTATAAAATGTACCCCAGGTTTTGGAGGTAACTGCGGAATAGGACCCACATTGTGGTGAGGATACACCGTCTATCAATTTTAACCTTTATTCGGCAGTGATGGGCGACTGCTCTCCAAAGTAAAGAAGAAAAATTAATTGAAATAAAAATAAGAAACCAAGGTACTATTATTTGGGGGTGAGTAAGTTGAAAACGTACCTCTTGAAGTTAGCATTCCAGCCCCTAATATGATAAAAAGGCACTAAATGATAGCACAGAAGACAAATTATAGTAGTATCAAGCGTCCCATCCAGTTATCTAAAATAAACTAGTATAATTCCAAACCATCGCCCATTTATTAAGTCTACTGTGATTATCATGTTTTAAACAAGCCTTTAAATGCAGCAAGGTGTACATCCGCATAAAGTAATGCCAAGTTGTTAAGAGACCTTATTCGTAAAAAAAAATCAGTTATTAGAATTTTAAGTGAAATATCTCTAAGTTTTATATCTTTATATTTACTTGATATATTCTTATATTTGTTACAAATTAGAATAATAATTTTATTTAATGTTTCTTTATTAAATCCATTAACTATTAATTTTTGTATCAGTATTTCAACATTATTGATAAAATATTGTAATTTATTACACATTTTACAATAACTGCGAAGTTATAATGCTTATAACAGAAGGATATGGCACATTACTATTAAAAGAGGGTAAACCATAAATTGGAAAGACAAAATATTTTCTTTTATTAAATATATTTACATTGATATCGTTATCAATTATTTTTTATTTCTAAATCTAAATAATGTACTTCTGTATTAGATATTGAAGTATTTTCAATTTCTAATTTTGCTGGATAAATAGTATTAATAAAATTATTTACACTAATCAAATCATCTATATATCTGTAAGTTAAGGTAAAAATATCTGGATTTGTGAAGTTTCAATAAATATATTCTAATAATAGTAAAGATAAAAATTTGCTATACAAGTAGAGTAGTTAACACCCATTGGAACGCCTAGTACTTGTTTAAATACCTGTTTATTAAAAAATATATAATTATTGTAAATACAGAAACATAATATATCTTATATGTTTTTGGAGCTAAATTTTCTTTCTTCCAGTTCTTTAAAATAATAACAGAACTGTTCTATTAAAACATTAAAACATTTAATGGAATTGTGATGTACAATGTGGTAAAGTCAAATGTCTTAATATTATTATTAGTTCACAATTTTTTATTATCCAAGAAGTATGTTTTCATTATTAACACTTACATATTTAATTTTATCAAGCAAAATATTAAGTAATTTATTTAATAATATAACTGGTTGTTTAATAATTGTTCTTCTTGAATTAGAAATAAATCTAAATTTAATTGGAAATTTACGTACTTTTGGAATAGCATAAATAAACGGTAAATATACATATGGATTTTTGTTTAGAATAAAGTTTATTGTAAACTTCAATGAAATTATTAATTACTGAATCTTTAGAATGATTAACAAGTTAAAATCATTAAAACTTTTTATAAATGATACCAATGTTACAGTTAACCTTATCAATAGGAACTATAACATGTTTTTCTTGCAATTCTTGAATCTTATTTTTTAACTGATGAAACGATAAATCTATATGGTATTTCTTTAATTTTATATGGGATAATTTTATTTTTATTTTTTTAGTACATACAACTTTCATTCCAGGAACAGTCTAGGTGGATAACATGTAATAGTTAATTTTTGAAATATATTAATCAATATCGTTTTAAATAGATTTTACAATATTATTCTTGTTACATTATGTGGCTATTCTGAATTTAGATCCTTTTTTGGGTATTTCACGTAATATTTTATCGCTAATAATTTTCAAGTTATAAGTTATGAAAAGTATCAATAAATAAGCTATTTTCACACTCACAAGGTTAGTTAAAACACTTTTATAATTATACAGTACTGGACCAATTAGAGCTTCATATTTATAACTGACGGTAGGCTTTAAGTTTTTAGAAGGAAAAATATTAATTTTTATAGATTGATGAATAATTTGAGAAATCTGCAAATCATTGAATATTTTGTCTAAAATTAATTACCAAATATGAAGGTTTGAATTGCAGTTTCTCTTTTTCAAAACTTGATAAATCATTGACTTTTAATCGCTATTTTATAATACCTGCAAGTAAATGTTTTGTATGATCGTTTCGAAAAACAATTTTTTTTATTACATTAGTTACTACTCTTATTTTGGGAAGATTAAGTTGATAAATATTTTAAAAAGTAGTTTACGTATACTAATACTAGTATTAAAATTAAAATTATTATTTAAATAACTACAAAAGTCTGAAAAATCAATCCATTTTAATTTATTTCCTTTAGCTCTAGTTTTCATATTTTTATGAAAAAAAGTTATCTATAAAAAAAAAGAACTTAGCAATACAGTAATCATAACCCAAATTCAAAGCAGTAGAATCATTGAAATCTTTATTTAATCCATGAGGATATAATGTTCTTAGTTTCAAGATATACAAATTTTCTCGTTGAAGTCTATTGGTGTCTTTATTTACAATTTCTAATATAGTTAACTTAACAGAGATAAAATGGTGAATCTTGTAATGTTTTAATCCTATATAGATTTAATTAAATTGTTTTTAACTTGAGATCTATGTAAATTTATACGTATATGCAATGAGTTTGAAGTTTGACCCACATATTCCATATTACATTTAGCACATATTGATAGATAAGTTATGTTCTTTTATTTTACAAAATGAATTTGTGTAAGTAATAGAGTGAAAAGTATTTAGAGCAGGACATGTGAGACATATTTTATTACATTTTATAATATTTGCAGCAACATAATTACTATAATCATCTCGCTAGGCATAATTATAGTTTCACAATATGTCATTAGTTAAGGCTATTACACTTAATTTCATAAAGATTGAACAATATAATGGAAACATGCGACACAGTCAGAGACAAATCAGATACATTGAATATATTTTAGAGAAAATGAACATATTTTGATAGAGTTAAGTAAACAAAATCACATTATAGTTTGTACCTTGGAATATTTTCGATTAGAGCAGCGTTTTTTGTTTAATTCATTTGTGTTGCGGTTGGTTTTTAAATTTCCACAAACTAATATATAACATTATTTTTGTAGTTTTTTTTTTCCGTTTCGCCTTTTTATGTCTTAATAAAATAGTGACGTTATAAAATTTCCATACAGTATCTTTTATTTTTCCTTTTTTACTTCTCACCAAAAAAATCGTTTTCCAAAAATACGAGCGGGTATTTATTTTTATTGGAATTGTTTTGGTTCCACGTACGGTTATTGTATCAAGCTTTCTTTGAGTATATAAGACTTGCATAATTATTACAAAGAAACATAATAAGAAAAACGCCACGGATAATATTTGGACTTCGTTTTTAGTTAAGATATCCAGAATTGTAATATATTCAATGCTTAATTAAAAATGAATTACATTTTTTTTTACATTCTTTGGTCTTATTTACTCTTGTGAAATGAATGTCATTCTTTTTTTCCTGGTTTTAAAACATTATTTGTTTGTTTTAAAATAAAAAGCCAAAGAGACATATTGGGGTGTCGATGATTTGTGAAACAGAGCATAGTTAACCCGGAGAAACTGAGCATGAGACAGCTTTATATGCTAAGTATTGTGACGGGTATTCATTAAGTTGACGTTGAGTGACGCTTTCAGCTGAAATAGACACTGCAGTCGGCAGCGGGTGAATATCATAGAAATGGTTACTTCACTTCTTTGTAGAAACTTTGTTGACGTGACGCGTTTATTAACACCGAGTTCAACAACATTAGCGTCACTCGAAAACTTGAAACTCTACCAGTGTAAACACTCCTACAATTTGTATTTTACACTGGAGCTTCTTACGTTAATATAACTAATTCATAACTACAGAAAATAAAGAAGAAAAATACGATTTTACTACGTCATAAGATCCTGATGCGACCATCATACGAAACATGTTTATTATTAGCTATGTACTGTAAAGAAATTTATCAATGTGTTCCACATATAACAATAGCAATATAGAAGGTAAGTAGTATCTGTGATAAACGTGAAATGGGAAACTTCGGTATCCCTTCTGTAGTGTCCCAGTATGACCACGTAAATAAAATACTCGACTCGTAATCTGAGGGTCAAGGATTCAAATCCCCGTCACGCTAAACATGCTCGCCCTTTCAGTCGTGGGGTTGTTATAATATGCCAGTCGTTTGTAAAAGAGTAGTCCAATAGTGGATGGTGATGACTAACTGTCTTCCCTCTAGTCTTAGGCTGCTAAATTAGGGGCGATTAGCGCATATAGTCCTCGTGTAGCTTTGCGTGTAATTAAAAAATACAAGCATAAAAACCCTTTTGTAGCTTGTGAGAGAAAAATTAGTAAAAATAGACAAAACTTCAGGAATAAACAAAAATGCGCGTAGTTCTAATCTGTGTAAGAACCTGAAAGGTACCACTAAATATGAGAATTATTATTTACATAAAAATAACATTGGTCAGACCTTTCTTTTTCAATTTTATTTTTTGTTTTTTATTTTCTTATTCTCAAAGAAATGTTGTTCGCAGTTTCATAGCTTTTCTACACCTTTGATTTTTAGTAGATGTTTATTGTTATGTACAAAGCTATAAAAAAGGCTATCCATGCTCTGCCTATCATGTGTATCGAAACGCGGTTTCTATAGCAACATAGGTCCGCAGACATACCGTTGTGTCCCCACGAGGTGGAGGTATACTCTTTTATACATAGACACACCGAAATTCAAGTAGGACAAAATCAACACGTTTTACTTTTATATTCTACAGTAAAGAAAAACAATAACAGTAGAAGAAACGTGCACATTTTCATCCAGTCAAACTGGTTGGCTTGGGGGTTTTATCGGCCCAAACCAACTTATGGGGATCCATATGAACTTATTATCTTCTGTGTTTTCCTTTGTTGTTTCTTTATTAGCAAATAATGTTACCATTTCCCAGAAAAGTATTATGTACAAACACGTATTTTACGTGTATTAATTAGTTTATATTTTTACTTACATAAAATTTTATCATATTTTGCAGCGTATTTTTTACGTTTCTCGTTCTCACAAATAGCTGCATTAAAACAAACATATATGTATATTTTTATAATGTATTCATGTCACTTTTATACATTTTAAGCAATAAAGTATTCTATACTATATCTCGAACAGTACTGTGTAGTGAATGAACTTAATCTCGTGAAATATGTCAACCATCCCGATATTCATTGTTCCACACTGATGAAAGAAAAAAAACGTGTTTAGAAATCAAACACACCTAGTAAAAAAAAAAATCGATATTTATAAACCAACGTTAATTAAACTGGGTTTATTACACACTATTTATTTGTGTTTTCTCATAAACCAACGTTAATTAAACTGGGTTTACTACACACTATTTAATTGTGTTTTCTTATAAACCAAGTTTAATTAAACTGTACTACACACTATTTTATTGTGTTTTTTTGTTTTGTTTTTTCTTTCCTACACATTCAACATAGTAAAATAAGATCATAATTGATATATGTTTATATGGCAACTGTATACGATTTTTTTAGGCTACTATACATTGCAAAATGGGTTGATCGCAGCTTATTGGTTAACGTATCGGGCCGCAGGCCTAAAGGTTCTTGGTTCGCGTTCTGTTATTGTTAAAAAAACTACAACACATTTCTCACTTTGGAACTTGGGTCAAATCGCACTAACAAGTGTAGCCCAAAAGTCAGCAGTGGGTTTGAGTAGCTAACTTTACTGCAGTCTATCATTTTGACTCGGTGGAGATGGCAACCAAACATTTTTCCTGAATGGGTGCCTAGCTATCTGATACTAATAGTTTAATTGTTTATACGGTTTATAAACTAGTATAATAATTTCGAATCGGTCACTTTTTCATTGCATTAAAACTGAATTCTTATTATGCTAATTTACTAATGGGTTTTCAACAGACATGCAGACACGAGTCGTTAAAACGCGATTCCTTTGTTTCGGTTTTCTTGTGACTTTAAGGTGTTTCGGGGAAGGAAGATAACTAGAGTTCTTCTGATAGGTGCAGGTCTTACGATTCTGAGTCCTGATAAGAACCATTATATTGATGCTCTTGAATCAGGCACAACCCTCTGGGGAAATATGTGAAAAGGTAAAACAAACCATCAATTGAAAGTCCATTTTCTAAACAAACCTCTTGCGTGGCCTAACTTTGAAAATATGATTGATTATATATGTATATATATATATATGTATAAAAATTGTAAGAATTAAAATATACCAAAACCGCACAAATAAATGTGCAATACATCTAAGAAAATGAATATAAAAGAAAACTAAAGTATTCGTTCAAGTTCTTTTTTTTTTTATCAGCTGTACTGTTTGTTTTGGAATTTCGCACAAAGCTACTCGAGGGCTATCTGTGCTAGCCGTCCCTAATTTAGCAGTGTAAGACTAGAGGGAAGGCAGCTAGTCATCACCACTAACCGCCAACTCTTGGGCTACTCTTTTACCAACGAATAGTGGGATTGACCGTCACATTATACACCCCCACGGCTGGGAGAGCGAGCATGTTTAGGGCGACGCGGGCGCGAACCCGCGACCCTCAGATTACGAGTCGCACGCCTTACGCGCTTGGCCATGCCAGGCCTCAGCTGTACTTAACACAACTTCTATTTATTTTGTTCACAACTAGTGACTACGAAAATGCTAGGTAAACCTGGCGAAATGTTGTGAACAAAATAAACAGAAGTTGTGTTAAGTACAGAACCATACAATCGATAGAAACTTAGATGAATTTTAAAAACCATAGTTCTCTCTCATACCTAATCTCTGGCTTAAATTATACACATACATACACATATATATACATTTGTACGTGTGATGTTAGGCGCACAGCTACACAGTATCGAAACCCAATTTCGAGCGTTATGAAGTCCGACTTACATCTGGAGCACTTATGTAGGTGTGTGTGTAGTTTGGAAATATATAATTAATTTCATTTATTCTTTGTAAGAACTAAGAAGTAGCATCATAACAGTTATGTGTGTGAGTACCATATCCAAACAGGACGTATTCTATCGTGGTCTTCCATTCTCCATCTCCCACGATCTCTCCTTCTTTCAATTTTCCAATTATGACTAGATTCCAAGTTCTCCTTTCCTCATAACTTCTACAAGAAACTTCGACTGTCTTTTTTCTGATGTCAGTCAGTAGCTATCTTCTGTAACATGTTCTTGACGAAATATCTTTGAAATGTGACTCGTTGCGTCTTAAGAACTACAACTCATATAGCTTTATGTATTTACGTTTAAGTAAAATTTATCTTCTTAGACTTTTAGTTTAAAAGTTCTTATCTTCTTAAAATTAAAGTTGTTAGTCTGTTTAAAAATATTTTGTACTTTTTGTTTTATAACGTTAGATTTGTTCCCCATATTATTTATTTTAAGCATAATTTTGCAAATAGTTTATCTTTTAAGACATGATTACCTGTTTTTCAAAAAGGTTTTAAAGGGCAGCATACAGAGTGTGGAATCAGTACATATCATTACCCCCCCCCAAAAAAAAAACACCAAAAAGGCAACAGAAGTCATATGCATTATTGTGTTTTCCGTTAAAATACTTGCCAGATTCCCTACGGTGGACAGCGCATGCGCACTGTGGCCCAGTGTGAGGCTGTACGCAAAAATAAACTTTTGTGTATTTTGAGATTATTTATTTTTGTCTACTTCAATAACAACGTAGACATATTAATGTCAATATATTAATGAGACATTATTAAAATTAGTAATCAATTTATGGGCCGGGATGGCCATATGGTTAAGTCGGTCGACTCGTAATCTGAGGGTTGCTGGTTCTATTTCCCATCACAACAAAGATGCTCGTCCTGTCAGCAGTGGGGGCATTATAAGGTTACGGCCAATCCAACTATATGTTTGTAAAAGAGTAGCAGAAAATTGGCGGTGAATGGTGATAACTAGCTACCTTCCTTCTTGTCTTACACTGCTAAATTAGAAACGGCTAGCACAGATAGCCCTCGTGTAGCTTTTCGCGAAAGGTGAAACGAACAAAATTAATGAATTTACTATTAATAAAGTTTGTAATAATAACGCAAATGTTTACCATTCTTAATATCTCTACACTTCGTAAACTGTATTCATGGAGTTAGGCTTACCTACTTAGCTAAAATGCATAGAGGAGTCTAAAACTAAAGTAAAGAGTAAATAATGAAAATTTATATTCTCAAAGAACTTGTGGCGTAGCGACACCAAAACAGCCTACTTGTTACCAAAGACATTTCTAGTAATAATGATACTCTTCACGTAGATATGGCACAAACAATAAAAAAAACGACTGCTTCATAAAATAAAAATAATAAAGTTTTAAAGATATTCTTATCATAATAACAGTCACTGACAAATTTGTTTGTACTACAAAAAGTTGATAGTAATATCAGTACTTTTAAATGTCCAAAATTACATGGATGCATACCTATGTACGACTTAACTATTCGGCTTTACTAGCAGTGATCAAGATGAGACAGTGAAAAAAAAAAAAAGATACATAATTATGGCATTATTGCGCATGCTCTTCAAAAAAGGAGATCGTTGTCCAATCCATTAGGACCTACCTACCCAGAGGCCAAACGTATCAGAGAAGTTGGAAGAGTCACGCAACATTCTATCTGCACAACTTATTCCGTTGGGTATGGTATTGATTTATAGCCTTAGTTGTCAGTCAGTCTAATCAACAAGTGTGTGCCGCTTTCGATTATCGAGTACAAAAGCCTGGATTAAACTTGCATCAGACTCGGTCTTCAAACACTTTAAAGAAGGACACTGAATCTTTAACGGTTTTAGTTGCCGTTAGAAAAGTAATCAGGATACGTTATCAGAACATGTATTTACTCCCTAGGAGATTAAAAAAAAAGGGAGTGAAGAAAAACTCAAGTACTGATAACAGTTTTAAATTACTTCTGATTACATTACGGGTCAGCTTTGGGAGTAAACTATATGTTTCAGTCGTGAGTGCCTATAGGTATCTATAAAAAACAGTAATTTTTGAACATACTAGTTAGTGAGCAAATATGTTTTGCAGGAGATGAGTCTGCATGTGTTCTACAAGTTCAGCGTGATCCTAGCAACCGCAGGAAGATAAAAATCAGTCAGCGAAGCATGTAATATGCTTTCAAGTGAACTTCTTTTCACCTAACCTCTGTGTTTTTCCGCTATATGAGTGTTGGATAAATAGGTGCAATAATGATTAACAGCAATAGGAGGATATGTATTCTACCAAACGTTTCCGGGACCCAGCATGGTCAGGTGGTTAAGGCACTCGACTCGTAATCCGAGGGTCTCGGGTTCGAATCTCCGTCACACCAAACATGCTCGCTCTTTCAGCCGTGGAGGCGTCATAATGTGTCGGTCAATTTCACTATTCATTGGTAAAAGAGTAGCCCAAGAGTGGTGGTGGGTGGTGATGACTAGCTACTTTCCCTCTAGTCTTACACTTCTAAATTAGGGAAGGCTAGCGCAGATAGCCCTTGTGTAGCTTTGCGCGAAAATTCAAAGCAAAGCAAACTTTTCCAAATTTCTCACTTTAAATAAGTTCTAAACATACTCAATTATTGAATAGTAATTTTCGAAATGAAAATGAAAATGTAAAGTAAAACTTACGTATCTATGCAAAATATTCCTCAAATCACACTATATCAGTTGAAGCATTTAAATACATTTTTTAGTAGTAAAGTAAAATAAAGTGGAACACTACTCTTTTAACAATTTAATTCGTTCCTCATAGTAATTTCACAAGGGCTGGTTTCGCGTATACGTCATGGTTTATATGGCTCACATTCTGGGTTTGATTCTCAAGGTGGATACACTACATGTAAACCATTATGCAGGTTTGCACTTAACAACAAACAAATGCCTAGTGGCATCACTCTTTAACAGAAGTTATAACTTTATTAGTTTTTTTTGTTTTTTTCAAAATATTTATCTCTGTTTACATCACCTAACTTTGAACTGTCATCCAGTAGGTTCATCATGAAAGTGGATAACATGTCTGGATTTTTCAACTATGTGTTAGTAATCAAGCAACGTAACATGGATAGTAAAAAGTTTGGATTGTGAATATAAACAACTGTGCTTGTTGTTTGGATGATACAGCGTCTGTACCGTGGACTTATAAGATGAAATTCGAATGACAAAACGTACGTTTGAATCAAACAACGAAGGGAATATTAATATACCACAAACATCTCTCCTGATCGGTATATAGACACTTCTAGTATATTATGTCTAATGAATGATTAACTAAGACAGATGTCATAATGTTGTAGTTGCATTTATTTTTACATTAATTGCTAAATAGAACAAAATAAGCTTAATAATTTAAAGTTTAATTTACTGTCCCGTTAGAGGTTTAAATATTAACGTTAAAGGACCAAGGTTACGGTTTTAACATTAGGCTTTTCTGCAGTCTTCTTGTATCAAACAACATTATCTGTTCTTCTAAGATCGCAAGTACAGCGGTATGTCCACAGATTTACAACGCTACACTCAGGAGTTCGATTCCCCTCGGTGGGCTCAGCAGATAGCTCGATGTGGCTTTGCTATAAGAAAACACACACTCATATATTAGGGATCGTGTTATAAAGACGTGATGATTATTGTAAGAATTTCGTATTTACAGAAGATCATTCACTGTGAAGTGAAGCTTATACAACATTAAAAGGAAACAATGACACATTACAATATTCTCCCTGACAGTGTATCCTCTGTACCAAGTAAATATGGACGACCTCTCAAGAGTTACCATTTCGGTTACCATTCTAACTTCTCTACTCTCGAATGACGCTAAATTTTTACAAAGCTTTATTCATGTGACTCAAGACCAATTTGTGAACCCATCATTTTGCATTACTGCAGGCCTCGTGTTCATTTTTTTGTGTTGTGTAAACAGGAAATCGCACGACGATCGCCAAGTCATCTTTCATTCACAGGGTACTCTCGATCACAGCCTATCACTCGAGCGTAACGACTATGTAATTATTCAAGTCACGAGATAGTCACCTAACACTAATTGGATTTCACAACGGAGGAAGTTAAAACGTTCTCAAGCGCCGTCGTATCATAATAAGTTGCTAACAGCTTTACTCGTGTTACAACTACCCACCTTATCGTTTTCCGAACAAGAAAATCCGCAATACCCATAGAAATTACGGAATATTACGGAAGTCGTCTATTAGATTAAAAATCCTATTGGTCAGCGTACAAATATGGCAATAAGATAATAAATTAATGAACTGATAGTTTTTGGCTAATATTTGAATGTTAAGACTCTATTTGTGGATGAAAAATGGGGAAAACTTGAAACACTTTCAGATATTAAGAGCTGTAATTAAGGGTTCTAGTCTCACATAATCCTTCCGTTTCAAATTGCTATTTCTAAGAAATTGAGATCTTTCTTAACACCTCTCTAACGAATAACATTTAGAAGTAATATGGCTGAGTAAACAACAAGTCTCTATAATCCTTGGGGTGAAAAATAATTCATTTGTAGGTCAACTAGTTATGTTTTTTTTATTTTTATCACGTAACCCCTTCTTCTTGCCACACCATCAAGCCAAGTCGATAGTTAGTTACACTACATATAATGACGTCAGCATTCGAAAAAAAAATACTTAAGTACAATGGACGAGAACATTATAATCTACTTTACTCTCTACCTACGTAGGTCACTCTGATATAATTGCTGCAATAGTTAAAGAGTTGACTGAGGTAACGTTTGAAGTAAAATAAATCCTTCGGAGGTGTAGGGGAAGAGGTAAGTCTATATATTCAAAACATGAAAATCCGGAGTTTGATGCCTGCGGTGGACACAGTGCAGGTAGAGTAATTTTGTGCTAAAAACAATGTTTTCTAATTTTTATATTAAAAGAAAAATAAAACAATGTTTCATCTGATTGCAGTAAGGTCCTGCATAACCAGATGGTTAAGGCGCTTGACTCATAATCTGAAGGTCGCGGGCTTGAATCTCTGTCACACTAAACATGCTCGCCCTTTCAGTCGTGGAGGTGTTATAATGTGACAGTCAATCCCCTATTCGTTGGTAAAAAGAGTAACCCAAGAGTTGGTGGTTGGTAGTGATTACTAACTAACTGCCTTCCCTCTTGTCTTAAACTGCTAAACTAGAGAGGGCGAGCGTAGACAGCCCTCGTGTAGCTTTGCGCGAAAATTCAGATGACAAACAAATAAACCGATTGCAGTACCGATTTCAAGCCCCATACGTGGTGTGTAATTTCTTAGTCTGTGCACGAATGGCAGTCTTAGTAATGCCCAACAGGGGACTTTTCTACTAATTACAGGTACAGCTATCCTTAAGTTCAAATTATTTTTATTACAGCATTCCATACTCTTTAAGTAAACGCGAATTCAAGATATAATATACAGTTTCTGAATGGACTCAGCAGATAGTCCGATGTGGCTTTGCTTTAAGAAAACACACATAAACAATTTCTGAAGAGAAAAAAAAAGAATTACTAGAAACTTTTCGGTAGTCACAACCATTTATAGTATTTTTTTAACAAATGCAACTTAAAAATATAAGTTACGGTTCTTTAAGTGAAAAGATACAATTACTGGAAGCTATTGGAAGTCGCAACTATTTGTCCTTTGTAGTAATTTTTACAAATGAAGAAACTATGTGATTCACAAGGCTGCACAGTGTAGCCGGTTTAAGTTTCGGTTAAATATTGCTTTGACATTTGACATACTTTAATATTTTAAACCAACGCCGACCGATAAACAAGCATGATAAGGATGCGCATTCTCATCCGTTTAATTTGGTTTGTTTTACATTTCGCGCAAAGTTACACGAGGGCTATCTGCGCTAGCCGTCCCTTATTTAGCAGTGTAAGACTAGAGGGAAGTCAACTAGTCATCACCACCCACCGCTAACATTTGGGATACTCATTTACTAACGAATAGTGGGATTGACTGTCACATTATAATGCTCCCACGGCTGAAAGGACGAACATGTTTGGTGTGACGGGGATTCGAACCAGCGAACCTCAGATTACGAGTCGAGTATCTCAACCACCTGGCCATGCCGGGCCATCGTTGTTAAAATAATAGTTATAATTAAATGTATTTTATAAAACTTGGCTCTCGCGAAAATGAAACAATATACGTGATGTTGAATTCATTAATTAAGATAAGAGCTCAACAATTAATTTGGAGTTTTAAGCTGAAAATGATGTGACCTGACTTGATTAATCTTTTTCCTAAAGCTGGCACTGCTGGAAACCCATTCTTTCAAAACCTTAAAAATTAATAATCAGATAATCTTCCTTCACAATAATTTCTTGGATCTTACGCATAATGAATATTATTTATATAAATTATGATAATATTAACTTATATTTCAAAATATAAGCATTTATCTCAAAAGTTTTCTACATTTTAAGGTATATAGAAATGAACAAGGCAAAATACTTTATTTAACTATGAGGCCAAGAATATATTTTGACTGTTTTCTCAATTATTTATGCCTCCCCTTCTAGTGGCACAGTGATATTACTGCAGAATCCGGGTTTCGATACACGTGGTGGGCAGAGCACAAATAGCCTTTTGGGTAGCTTTGTGCTTATTAACAAACAACAACAAATATGTATAGATATTTGTATCGTACACGATTTTTTTTTTACTTAGAAAAATATTACTATAGATAAAATGGCACACACCACCAGGCGTTCCAAAACGCAGGTCTTTTCAAACGATTATTAAAGCTTTGAAATGCACTTATTCTATTCAAAAGCCTGACAGTCAATTCCTCGTCCTTTCTAAGAGGGGTGTGGTATTTTTAAACAGATCGACACATTATGGTACATGTGGTTAACCAACTAGTTCCCATGTTTCAGATACAGAGACATACGCAAGAATATACATGCTATTGTTCAACATATCAAAATGACGAAATCAATACGTATAGAGTTACTTGATGGGGGGAGTGCGAAACCCTGCTTTTTACACTTGTGCACGACCCTGAGCAATATCTAATTTGGAAATGCTGACCAGGGAATGGCAGCCAGCCATCAGCACCTGTTGTCCACAGTTATAAAGCCCTTACAGGCAAAAATTTGTGCAAACATTTCGAAGAGAGCTTTCAATCGTGACGATCCATTGCAGAATTAATTTACATATGCTGGCTGAAAGGTACAGACGTTGTAAGGATGTTCATATTTGTTTTTGAAAATGTTAGGTCAAAAGGTTATTATCTGGCATTGACAACCAGTCGAATGGCAAGTATAGATATCCATAGAACCTGAAAAGACATACTTTTTGATGTAGTAAAACATCATTAGATCAATTATAAAAGAAATAAATTATAAATCTAACAAAGTAGCACATTTCTCTGGCTTTCCCCATTTACTTGTTTCTATGTTTACTTTTTTCATTATGCTCATTCCAAAGGCATTCATTAAGGCATTTTAATTTAAAAAAATATATATAATTTTTTCACTCTCAACTGTTCTTTTTAAATATCTTCATCTCTGATCGAAACATGTTGGACACGGTTTATAGTATATATATGTAATAATGTGGTCTAGAGGTTTGTACAACTCCTTTCGTCATATCGATAATGAGATCTTGAACTTTCCTAATAATATTCTATGCGACCCAAAGTTAGGTGGTATTTCTAAGTGTAAAAACCTCTCAAAGGTGTATTTGTCACACCTTAGTCACAACGCTCAAATTTAACAACTGTATGTTTAAAGACAAGTGAAACAAGAATGAAAAATCAACTGTAAAAAATATGGTTCTTGATATCACTGTTCTTATAGTATTACGAAAACTTGGTAAACATTCCTACTAATGTGGTGTGTTCGTCAGACTTGTTGAAAAAATGTCTTACTAGGAAAGAAGTCTCGAATTCGATCTAGCCTAGACGGTGCAAACAGTGAATATTACTAAGCAAAATAGGCGTTCATATGGATATAACATTCGGAACCAATGAACGGTTGCGTTACCTTTGGCTTGCCTACTTTTTTATAGAAGCTATTTTAGTTGTATATACAAGTTTCCTACATGCCTGATTATTGAATGGTCGCACAGAAGTTGATTGATGAAACATTTTTCAGGAAGAAATACAATTTCAGATGTTTTTATTTTTTACCAAATACAAAATTGCTTGTACTTAATAAGTTTCTGCAAGTATTTCTGTACTTTGAGTTCATATATCCTATCCACATCTGTCTATAGCTTCTATCTACCTTCAGTGAGAGAGGTGTATTCTACTTGTAATGGAGGCACATAGAATATTTAAGAAAGACAATTATGATACAGAACTGAGATCAAGAAGTTAAGCAGCCTTAATGTAATAAACATTCGCAACCAGATAACGTGGATGTGTTATTCTGTAGAAACGATATCAAATTGACTTTATTGTTTCTGTCTGGTTATATATAAATTTCTTATTATTGTTTCTGTCTAGTTATATATAAATTTCTTATTATTGTTTCTGTCTAGTTATATATAAATTTCTTATTATTGTTTCTGTCTAGTTATATATAAATTTCTTATTATTGTTTCTGTCTAGTTATATATAAATTTCTTATTATTGTTTCTATCTAGTTATATATAAATTTCTTATTATTGTTTCTGTCTAGTTATATATAAATTTCTTATTATTGTTTCTGTCTAGTTATATATAAATTTCTTATTATTGTTTCTATCTAGTTATATATAAATTTCTTAACAATGTACATGAACAGGCTTATTGATTTATCCGTGACGTAAAAATTCACGAAAACACCAAATTTCTTCTTTGCATAATCTAACAAATCAAATAATCTTTAAAACCCAATCTACCCCATGCTTATTGAATTTTGAACAGAGAAACGACAGTGACTTGCAGCAAGTCATCTTTGGAAAAAAAATATTTTTGACTTTTTTATTCTGAGTTATGATATTATATTATACAGCACAATCTTTCTAATAATTCTTTGTGGTTATGACTCGAAGTAGAAACATCACAGCTCAGTCAATCCGCAGCTAAATTTGTAGATTTACTCATAACTGCTTCCAGTGGATGACCGCAGGGCCTGTATAATACCGGACAGATTAAAGGTATGCCTATTCAGTCTGTACTACATCAAACTTCAGGGTGTCACACCAAACCAGCAATTAATTTATTTACGGAGGGTATTTAAGCGAACTGCTTTCCAAACTCTTAATGGGCGACCGCGAATTTTGTGCTACACACGCGCTAACATGTCAGCTGTGAGGGTGACATTTTGCACACCTATTTGGTAGAACGTGACCATCAGGTGGCTGAAAGTCACGTGATCTCTCCGCAAGATGCTACGCCTTTCTCAAGAGATAGTGCCAATAATCATAAACAGTTATTAAGTGCGTTCGTATAGTTTCCGATTTAAACCGGGTGAACGCCCTCTTTCTTCACTGGTACAACTACAACTGATGGTAATTGTATAATAAAGGTAATAGATCAGGCTTCTGACGCCATACACAGTATATAATTGTTTGTCTGAGCTCCACCTGGAGACAGTTTTTCACGTTACTTCAGCGCCAAAAATAGAGATTCGATATTGTTTTTGTCTCATACATGCTGGGTTCATGTTTAAAATACCGTTATGGATATACATCTACTGAACAATTAGTGTAATAATAATGATATGATAGATTCATGATAAAGCACTAATTACGCTAAAGGGCATCATACTATGTGAAAGATTTTTTAATCATCTTCTAATAAGGGAGTGGTTCTCAGAACTGGTGATAGTGGAAACCCATTTTTCTCACATAGAAATTTTATTTATATTATTTTACTATTAACAACAAAATAATTTCTGACAAATTTGTGCTTTTATTTACTCTCTCTATGGTATTTAATTTTATATAATATGACTTCCGAAGCACATTCTCTGTTGTGCTAAACTATTTGAAAAAATATTTTTATATCATCCACTTTCTAACAAAGTTTAATAGCTTATTCTTAATTAACTGCAAATAATTTCCAGTTTGGATCCTCTTAACACCAAACATGCTCGCCCTTTCAGCTGTGGAGGTGTTATAATGTAAAGATCAATTTCACTATTCGTTGGTAAAAGAGTAGCCCAAGAGTTGGCGGTGAGCGGTAATGACTAGCTGCCTTCCCTCTAGTCTTACACTGCTAAATTAGGAATGGCTAGCGCAGATAGCCCTCGTGTAGCTTTGCGCGAAATTCAAAAACAAACAAACAAACAATAATTTCCAAGGAATCACACTTCTCTACTTTATTTACTCGTACCAAATTACCTATATAGCACATACATATGTTTGAGTCACCCATGTCGAATTCCACATGAAACAATGAACAATGATGATAAAGCTTATTTACCCACAACTTGTTCCTTATGTTGCCCACTTTTGTAATTTATTTATCAACATTCAGTTCCTAAGTCAAGCCATGCTCACCTCTAAAATCTAATTACGCTCACTCAGTTCTTTACAAAGTTCTCTTCTACTGGATTTATTCACACCCAATCCCAAGCTAAATTATGCTCCTTTCTAAAACCTAATTACGCCCTCTCAGTTCTCTACTAATTTCACTCCAGCTCTTAATTTGTTCACACTCAATTCCAAGCCAAGCCATACTCACTTGTAGAATCTAGTTACGCTCAATCAGTTCCATAGGAAGTTCATTTCTACTCTATATTTATTCATCTTCAATCCTAAGCTAGTAGACGTTATTCCTGAGCCTAACTGCGCTCTCTTGATCCTCTACGAAGTTCACCTCTTAGACTTTAATCGCTCACCTTCTGTTTCAGAGGTGTATATGGACAAGTGAAATGTTTAATCAATCCTATTTAATGTTAATGAATTAACATTAAACAATTCAAAACGTTACTTATTCATTTACAGTCCAAGACTTAAGTCACGTCACTTCTCAGTTCATTTCATATGTCCTCATTTTACAACAGAATTGACTTCAAAACTCTATTCCTGGATTGGAATTTTCTAAACAAAGCTGTTTATCCTAACCTTATCTACGTAGCCATATGCAGTTTTAAACGTGGTCCATTTCTATATCCTGTTTAAAAAGATTCAGTTTCATAATGTCTCAATTCTAAATTATATTTACGCATATACAATTTCATATGTGGTTCACTTCAAAAGCCTATTTACACACATTTAATTTCAGACCTAACACATTTCTAAACCTTTATTACACACACCATGAAAACCTTTTTCGTTATAGGTCACTTCTTAACCATGGTTCTATTTCTAACATCCGTGGAGATTTGTTTCGTACTTGTGAAAATATGCTACGCACTGATTAACGTTTAAGAGCTCCAGGTCGTCGACTTTTATTTTGTCTATGTAGTAAGAAAATAAAGATGTCAAAGTCCCACCTATTGTCATGGTTAATTATGAATGTTTGTGTTTGAGTCCTTTGTAATACCATATCTATAACTATAACTACAAATATAATTTAGTTCCTATACTATTGAAATTATTAAACTTCGACATTTTATTTGTCTTAGAAATTCGGCTGTTCAACATTTTAAACCAGAAAATTAGGGATGTGATTGTTTTCTTGATAACAACAACAACAGCCATATCTCTATCCTTGTTCTTCTTTCTATCTATACTAATTTTGGAAAATGATCTTACAACATATATTTTATAAATAGTGTAATCACAGAAAACGACGTGTTTTTTTCTTTTACTATATAATTGAAAAAAATTACAAAAAATAAAACAGTTTGAATCGTATTCCATTTTTGCCACTTTCGACTGCAGTCTGGTCTTTATCTAAGAATTCGGTTGGGGGTATATAAGCGACACTAGTGTTTGGTTGTTCGCTTAGCTTTTGTGCAGTGTCGTCAACTTCATGTGGTGTACTTATATTATTACCGTAACAGTAAAAGGTTTGTAAAGTGGAACAATCAACTGTAAAGTTGTTGAACAAAATATTTTAAGTTTTGACTCATACATTCTTTAGAACGAGTATTCGTTACAACTTTGCCCAGCAAAACTTTCACGATCAGAGAATATTTATTTAGTCAGTAATTTACCAGCAAATTAACGTTTAGCTCAGTAGCGGAACTACTTTACCTGCGGGTCTTATACATGCAAGAATAACATGTATCTTTCTCTCCTCTTTTTTTTCTTTTAGAAAGTAAGAAGAAACACATCAATTAACTAAATATAAATACAAAAACTAAAACAATTCAGTAAACATATTTACCGGTACGTATAACTAAATGTACAAATGTACAGAATAGGATATTCTTGCTGTGTCTACCACACGTGACGAAACTCAATTTTCAGCATTATAAGCCCTCAAACACTGAAATGAGGTTGGTTTCGTTTGAAGAGAAGGCTTATCGTGAGTAAGTTATAAGCAGTTTGAAAACTATATAAACTGATAAAGAAATAAAGCAGTATGAAATTGTGACATTACACACTTTTGTCATTATTTGTTCCACTAAATTGAAAAGACATCTTCCATTTAAATAGTGACTTTCTTTTCTCTCAGTTTTTAAAATATTACCTATACTACATTTTGTTTGTAGCAGAAGTAATAATCGTGATAATACAGAAAACACATTACTTCTGCTGACAATGTAATCAGTTTTCTAAACAATTCGATAAGTTAATTAGTGTTAAGAAACTGATAAAGTAACTTATAAGAAGAACTTAAGAGAATACATACGAAATAAAACGTGTTTGTTGTCTTAAAAATGAAAACTGTTTAATATATTTTATGTAGGAATAGATTTTGAGAGAAATATATCGTTAAATTAAATATATATATCTTTATATATATTTGCTGAATACTAACTTGCTGTTGTTTTTTTTAAATCATTGGTAACAAACTGACAAGTTATTTAACAAATGGTACAAGTTTGGGGGGAACAAAAATAATACACGTAAAATAAATGAACGATCTAATCAATTTTTACCCATATTTTAGTAAAAAAAAGATTGACTTGTAAAGATCTAACAGGTTTACCTTTAAGCTAACGAAACTGAATTCTTGTTATATATAGTTTTAATTAGTAATAACAGAATTGTTCAGTAGAACTTGATATGTAAACGTGACTGTAAAAACGTTGAAATGCAATTCCTTCAGTATATTGGAATTCTATAATTTAGAAAGCAACAATGAGGTATTCACGTGATAAGACAGTTAGACTTTACGAGTACAGAATAACACGACTCATGTCATTCGTCGTCGTAACAACATTTTCTTCCATAAACGAATCGCTCCTCCATCTCCAATTCAGAAATATCTATTTCAGAGAAGAGAAAGAATGAAGGTTCAGTAGTGTACGAGTCCTTACTATTTTATAACTCAGTTTTCTACTACCTCTATGGTAGAGAGTTCTTTCCCATCCTCCTTTCTTTATTACCAGCGTTTCCTGCTTTTTATTGAGTCGCATGATCCATACAAATGTTCTGTTTCTTGAAACAAAAATAAACACACACCCAAAAACAAATAGATGAACAGTAAGACTGATAAAACCAAAAGAGAATAAACTACACAAACACACTATGAACGACTAATAATAAAAAAAGTATAAACTAACAGAGAGACATGTGTCATCAGATAGGCAAAGAAACGTAGAGAGAGCGTGACTAAGACATTGAAAAGAGGACCATATATATGTAGTGAAATAATTTGGTAATTCACCAAAACATATACACACCATTATTTTATGTGGACAGGAAAACATGATTTTTTTCTTGTTACACAAATTATTCAGGCGTTGCGAGAGTAAATAGGTCATTATTCAATTCGCTATATTTGTTTTTCTGATACAGAATTGAGTCTATTCACATAATCAGAGTTTTAATTTTGTTGCAATTCAAAGATTTCTCCGAATCACGAACTTTCATCAGAATTCTGTGATTGTTCCGGTACAACACTTGTATGCTACCAAGATACATCATGTCCACATAAGTCGGGCGAGATAGTCCACAGAAGATGGTCTATTGGAATGTTTAAAACCGAGGAGTACAACTTCAAAGACTGTTTTGTTTATTATAAAACGATACTTCCACGTTGAACCTCAAAACTGTATTTAAGTGGGGCTGTTGTTGAATCAAAACTGTTACTAACACAATTAAACACGACTCAACTTACGATGAACGTACACAGTCACAGTATAATGGGATAACAATGTTCTTTTCTATTTGTTCAGTTTAGTTACCAGAGATTAAACAGTTGATTAATGTCAATTTTTAGTTACAAACACATACCAAAGGGGTCTTGCTATTATGTTTCAATATTATTTGCAACTATTAATTTAAAACAGATTTGCTATATCAATAATTAAAGAAGATTTTTGGGGAAATAATTGGCTCCTATTCTGATTTCTAGGAATAAATAGATTTTCTGGGAGATTAACTTTGTGGGATTTCCACAGTAATTATTCAACTCATAGCTAAATATAGCGGGTTTGAGTAAGCATACATGACAAAGTGTTTGTGCAAGAAATGTTTTACGTTATATTCAAAATTTAGCAAGTTTGAACAACTGCCTATGCCAAACTGAGTGACCAACGTAATAATTGTTCTTGTGAGAAATTGATTGTTAACAGAAGGAACAAATACACATAAATAACTGCACTATGTGTCACATGACAGTTATAGCAGCCGAGTAATAAATAATAGTTATAATGAAATAAAGTTAGCCCACCTTTTAAGAGCATAACAATTACAGGTATTTCTAAATTATAATTTGACGGTCAAAATCAGGCACAAGAATATTGTACGATTTCAAGTAACCACAGAACACTCGCCTTCTAACGCATGCATAACAACTAACCAGTTTATTTAAAATAAGTAACAATGTTTTGAGTCCCATTTAATCCTAAGTTTTAATTATTCACGAATTTATATTTTATAAGTCTGTGTCTTGATATTATTAATACAAAAGAAAACAGAAGCAAGGTTTCGGTAGCTGTGAAACACATTTTATCTCACAGATATATTTATTCAAATAATAATTCTCTCCACGGACGTATCTTATTAGGTTGTATTCATTCAAAGATATATTAGTTCATGTATTGAAGGTCATCCTGTAGTCTCTCTATATATTTTTTCACAGTATACGTATTTCAAATGCAAATGATATTATAGACGAATATATATCAAGTTCAAGCACTTAATTTCCCAAGATACTGAGTTACAATATAAATATACAGGGAGTGGAAAAAAAAGGAGAAAAAAAACTGGCCTCCCGTAAAACTGTTAATTCGTTATATCTTTTATTAGATAACATAAAAATATTTAAAACTATATGTTTTTAAAACGCACTCTACGACATCTTTTGAGATATAATATCAAATCCTAATTTTAATACTGGCTTTCGTAAATACCTGAACTTTTCATGATTTATTTGCATATTCTCATAAAAAGTGTTGTGCACCTGCTGTAGTTGCTTAAATTAGCCTACAAAACGATCAAACAAGTTACTATGCAATAATCGAATATAAACATGAAACTCAAAATATCACAAACCAGTTTAACAAGTTAATATTTAGTCGGCATTCCCTAGGATATTAGTACCGCTTCACACCGATGTGGCGTTCTTTCAATGAGTTTGTGCAGATATTCCTGAGTGATTGACTGCCATCCTTCTTTCTTCTTTGAGTACTTCAAAAAGTTCACCTTCCGTGTTTGACTTGCGTTGATCGGTTTAACTCAGCTTGTACATGTTCAATCAGGTTGATATCAGGTGATTGATCTGGCCATTCCATACATCAATCCTCTTATTTCTAAGGTATCTTGTAACGACTCCACTGTTGCAGAGGAACTTGTTTGATCATTTTGTAGCTAATTAGAATAATAAGATCTAAGGAACAACATCAGGTGCACAACACTGTTTATGATAACATATAACTAAAATCATGAAAAGTTCAGGAATTTAGGGAGACTAGTGTTAAAACTGGGATTTTATATCATAGTTGAACAGATCCTGTCAGGTGTGTTCTAATAACGTACAGTTTCACATATGATTCTGTTATCTAATAACAAATTAACAACATTTTCAAGGGGAGCTACTTTTTTCTCCATCCCCTATGGGCTAAATTAACGATGTGTGTGTGTGTGTTTTTCGTATAGCAAAGCCACAAAGGGTTATCTGCTCAGCCCACCAAGAGGAATCGAACCCCTGATTATAGCGTTGTAAATCCGGAGACATACCGTTGTACTAGCGGGGGGCAAATTAACGATATTTAGCACCTGAATTACCAGAAATAACCATCATGCTGATCCTAGGTTTTTTTAACCAGTATAAATCCTCAATGATATTTCTTTCTCACTTCTAAATCGGGTTTTAGAAAGGCTGGTCCAGATTTTATTATCTTTTCAATTCATTTATTATTCGGTTAAGATTCTATAGTTTATTGAACCATAGTCTTCAGTTGATATAATAATAAAAAAAATGAAGAACTATTAAAATAGCGACAGCATAACAAAACGTCCCTGAACTATAATATTTCCTAAATAATACGTGTAAATATGAGCATATGTGCTTGTACGGCATGTCAAATGTCTGGCTGTGACACCGTCGACGGATGAAGACTGCAGCTGTTGATCGAGATATCGCTGTCAACAACTGTCACAGCTTAAAAATTCGATAAGAAGTAATCTCAGACCTCAACCATCAGTAAGTTACGCCCTGAGCAGCCAGTACGGTTCCGCCAGATGCACCTTCCAACGACTCGAATCAAAGATCTGTCTCTCACACGTCACCACTCAACAGACCGCTGTAATTTTAATACTTCGCATGAGCAGAAAAAAAAAAGAAAGACAACTTTTAAACCTCACGGATAGTACGGCGCTCAGTTACTTCCACGTCACAGTAAAAGTTTATAGTGGATTTGTCAATACACTGGATGTTTTCCTTGTTTTTCAAAAAAAGAAGTTATGACAAATTATCAATAAACTGGTTTACTTTTAAAACAGTAACTTTATATGGAACATAAGATGGATAATTGTTGTATATAACGTTCTAACCAGACAGTTGAAAAGTTAGCATGTTAGTAGTGATAGAATAAAATCAGTAATTTTTTTGTATTTATATAAAAAATCAAAATCTATAGTTTGACTCCTCGAAATATTTTGTTTTTATACAAGTAGTTCTAAGTGTTTATAACTCATCCAATTATAAAATAAATTGTGCATTGAAACTTCCGTTTGGCATTGTATATATATATATGTATAATACTGAATAATGAATTCGACGAAATGTCATAAGACTACTCATGTAGTTAATTTAGACTACTATATGGTGAAGTAAAACGAACTCAGGACCTCATAAATGTTCTTTGACATCGTTGATATTACTCGGGTTAGTTACTATTGAGTTGAAAGGATGTATTTGGCATAAAAATTTAAAACACAAAAGATGGTTGGTAAAAGTAGCTAAACAACTTTACCATTGGTTCGTAATTATAAAATTATTTCATTGAACAATTAATTTAGAGGCACGTGTTCAGCGAGAGATAAAAACAACGTTCAATTGAATACACCTCATTTTTAAAACATAATTTTCCCGGTGGAACAGCAGCAAATTTTCAAACTTACAACGTTAAAATCAGGGGTTCGATTCCCTCGGTAGATGTGACGGATCGCCCAAAGTTTCTTTGATCTAAGAAAAACAATATACGGCAGGAAAGTTAATATAAGGTCTAGAAATCACCAGAATGTGGATGTAGGCGTAACATAACAAACATTTCTTTTATCTCATTTTCTTCTTTTCAGTTACTTTAGTTGTTTCGTCTCGAAAAAAAATACATTTGAGGGAAGTTTTCTGTACTTAAAACCTAGCTCTAACTGCTCACATAAATACCATATTTGTTACTACCTGTCTGAGCATTTCCGCATAGACAATCTTTACTTTGAATAACTCTAAGAATCAAGTTTAATCGGCTTACGTATTTTTTTTAAGTTCAGACAACTGAAAACGATAATAATATCATCAACTCTTAAGTGGAACTTGTACTTTTCACTTAAGCCAAATTTATACATTTCTTATTTTTTATTATGCGTAAAAAACAAAATAGTAATAGTGAACAAAAACACAAAGAAATTAACCATGTAGTCTTTATTTTTTTCTTCTTCTTTGGTTTATGACTAATTAGTACAGCCACTCTTTACCACTGACATAAATAACCATACGTAATAATATGCCTAGTCAGCTCGATACAAAACAATTTACCTTTCTTCAAAAGCTGTGTGAATACCATAATAAAAAACTCACTGCAAATGTTTATTCACTTTGTTCTACTTCGTTAAAACATACTACATGGTACCCACGCAAGAAGTGTTGAATAAAGACACTTTTTGTCGTTATTGTTGAAGGAAGCGTTGATTAAAGACACGTTTCATCGTTATTATTTAAAGAAATGTTTAGTTGTTGGGTTTCGGTACAAGAGAGCAAAAAAGGTGTTCTCTCTCTTATCGCCAACTAAAGGACTGTAAGTTGCTTAAAGAAAATCGTTCTTATTGATTCATTACATCTAGAATTTAATTTTCAATCCAATACCCGAGGCAGTATTCAAGACAGATCTGTACCAATATACTTAATTTCAGTATAGACGGTCTCTTGTTAAGTATTCCTGTATATATATATATATATATATAGGGTATATACGAAAAATGTTTCGCAGCAGAGCGTTCATATCTTAGCAGAAAAATCACATTGATTGATTCATGTTATCATAAAGTACTGATGATTCTTAAAATTTACTATCAAATAAGAAAGTTGGCTACAAAAGCCCATCACATAGTTATCCTAGCATCACAGAAGTGTGTGAGAAATGTTACACGTGGATTACTTTTCATCAGATGATTTGGATTCGCGCGTTTACATTTCCACATGGAACGAAATATACTTCATCAGTCAATAAGTTCTGGACAGTCTATTGGATATTTACATCCAGCCTTTCCAAGAAATGCAATGCTAAATTAACACATGAGGTGAAATCCGTGTCATCCAGTGATGTAGCTTGTAAAATAACATTCGCAAAGTTGACCGAAAATCTGTACAAACATATAAAATTGACAAATCCAGAAACAGGGTGACAAAATGTACCTATGTACACTTGTACTGGTTTGTTCTAGAAGAGACTACAGAATGGCTGACTTCAGGGATAACTTCAGTAGGTCTTGGTGGTCTACCTATACGTGACTCATCACAAGAACAACCTGTCTTGTCACTTTTTCTTACGAACGTACGCTCAAAAACATTAGAACAAAGACTTTAATGAATGCTGTGAACTTTACGGTATTCCCTGAGAGCTGTCTCGTCATTGCATTATTTTGTGTGATAACAATTCACTAATTCATCTCATCTCTCTGCACATTTGTCAGTTTCATGATTGTTGTATAAGCTGCACTGCGCTTAACAGACCTATTTTCTCTCAGAGGAAGTATGCAAAAGAGACCACAGTGGTGATCATTTTGGCAAAACGTGACAACTACGACATTTGCATCCGAATGATACCCTGAGTATATTCGTATAATTTTACCTTTCTCTGTCATACCGTTTATCAAATATAACACGCTGAACAACTAAACTTTCTTTATTATCACCCCATGTATGTTTCACAAAGTAGGCCACTAGTTATAAAAGAAAAATAGATCAAAGATGCGTGCTTAGATTAACATTATCACGTAACTTCAAATAGAACCGATATTTTTTTACCACTATTTAATTTACAGTCCCCTGTGTATAGTTGAAGATAGTTTCCGTCACGTTTTACTCCTTGAAAGTCAAGTCAGACTCGTCATAAAAACATACGTTCCCAAATAAACATATCTAGACTAATATAACTTTGAAAACCTGGCGTCATTTATATTTTTAGAAAACTGTCATAAAAAAACAACAACTTATCTATTTACATACCTACAACAGTTGGATTACGACTCATACAAGTCTGTAGTTTGATATCACAGTGATTGCATTAATTTACAACACAACGTGTTTTTGTGGGTTTTTTTACAGTATGAGACAAAGTTAACACTGTACAATATTCTCTTATATGAGCTACTCGTACAATTAAAGTGTCACAAAGCTTAGAAGATATTTTTTAAAGAAAAACAAAGGTGTTATCACTGACTTTGTTTTTGATTGAGTATGGTAACTAGGCTTAAGCTGGAATGTCAATATCTCTAGGTAATTTGACAGTGTGGTGAAAGCAATTAACTGAAAAAACAAGAACATAAAGAGTATGAGCGCTGCTGTTCTTCTTCTTGTTTTAGATGTTGTTTTTTTAACCGATTGGTTCACCTTTATCACATGATGTCCATGATACCTATACGTCATCAAGGTAATCACACGTTCGGCCCTGATGGTTAATTTATATGATAGTCATATAAATTTGTCTTCACTATTAATCGAGGAGTTGAGGCCTCGAGGTCGACTCCATAATTATTATGATGTCCCTTAACAACAGACGATCGCTTTACACGATAGCGTAATGATGCATAATTGGAAGCTAGTGTATCCTACAGCGTGACAACAAATCCCAAAGGACTTAAAAAAAGAGTAAAAAGATGGTCACGTTTTGTGATTTTTCTCTTACAAGCTGGGTCAGTTGTATTCGAAGTTTTTGAATTAATCAATGACTGGCATGCACTCTTCAAAATATTCAGCATTAAAGTCCGTATGAAGCGTAAGCCTTTCAGCTGACTAAATTAAAACGTTATTAAAATATTAACAGCTCTAGCAAGTTTAGACATTGAGGGTTTAACTAGAAATTTTGAAAACTTAAAACTTAGCGCAAAAAATATCAAGATCTTCTAAGTTAAAAATAAATGTCATTTTAGGAATACCAAAGGTTTCTTTCTTGAGCTGAAAAGGTAAGTTAATTTTTTTTTTTTTTTAGAGAAAAGAAAAATAATTCTGCTTTTAAATTAGTCAGTGTGTAAAATAAAATAAATGTATACTAATAAAGTTCATCACTTATGTATTTTAATAATTTAGAGAATTTTTATAGAGTTATAATAAATATGTATTTCCAAAATCATACAGACACAAATGATTAGCGTTCCTTTTCAAGAGTACATAATAAAAATTGTTATATAATTAGTTCAATTGCTAAAGAATATTCAAACTGAAGGAAAATATTTATCATTAACTATGACAAAATATTTATATAAACGATCCCAAAATACAGACATTCTTTGATTTTTTTCCTAAACTTCAATCTACTGGCTTAACAATTCTAATGTCTTACCTTTTAAAAAAAACATTCATTTTCTCTTGAAACAAGAGCCTATCTCAAGTAGTTTAAATTATTACACTGTTTTATTTTATTTGTGAATAGTTTAAGGAAAACATTTTTTATCTATAGTAATTAATAACCTGGTTATTTTGAAGTGTTTAGAATAATATATAGCAACTGTAAGGTGTACCAATGGCGTTTTTGAAGATGTTCTTTTCCTGCTAATCTAGGAATGAAAGAAATGGCGTAATATATGTTATATTGGTTTTCCTTCGTTAATTTTTAAGGTGTACATATAACCTGTTATCCAAGAATCAGACACATTTATTGAAAGATTATTAGCCAATACGAGTAAAACCTTCACTTTTATTGTCCTGAAAATCCAAGTTGAGAATTTTTAAACAAAAGCTTTGAAAATAACTAACATACTAGAAAATAAGAATTTGCAAAAAAAATGTCAAAGCGCGAGACTTCCTAAGATAATATTGAACAATGAATTCAAGAAACCTGCAGTGGCTACAAAATAGGCAAGAATAAATGATGGAAACGGGGTAAACATGCAACATGATTTAAAATAATTGTGCCATTCAATTTGGGACTTAATAAATTAGGTTTCAAGATGTGAGAACTTAAAAATGAAAAAAGAAAAGATGCCGAATAATATTGTAGGATTTGACAATATTTGGAAGGTTCAGAAAGCATATGATAAGTTGTAACTGTGATATTCTTGAAGTAAAAAAAAAAAACGCATTTATAAATCAAGGTTGAAACTAATGCTGTTTTGGTGGCTATTATTATAACGGTAGTGTTGTGTTCTTATCAATTATTAATTATATTTCGTTGTAAAACATGAAAGCAACAAATGTGAGAAAAATATTAGAACAGAAATATTTGTACTTAAAAAACTCCACAAAATGTTTCATTATATTTTGTGTACGCAATCCAGAATGAAGTAAATAATGTGGTTAAAAATATTTTTTATAATATTTATTAACAAAAATTTAACCTAACATTCTCATAATTCGTACTTTCATTGTTAATTAATTCTAACTTTCGGCGTTATAAATCTAAAATAATGTATTATTTTTTACAAAAAAGAAGTATTAGAAAAACAGCTAATCATTATTTAATACAATTTATTACTCCCCAATATGGAAAATGCTAATTACAGTCATATTACTTGCAATTAGGCCCGGCATGGCCAGGTAGCTCGACTCGTAATCCGCGGCTTCGAATCCCCGTCACATCAAACATTCTCACCCTTTCAGCAGTGGGGGCGTTATAATGTAACGGTCAATCCCACTATTCTTTGGTAAAAGAGTAGCCCAAGAGTTGGCGGTGGGTGGTGATGACTAGCTGCCTTCCCTCTGGTCTTACACTGCTAAATTAGGGACAGCTAGCGCTGATAGCCCTCGTGTAGCTCTGTGCGAAATTCAAATACAAACTAACTTATGATTATGAGCCGGAAGTGTCTCGGTGTTTAGTATGTCTGGACTGTTAATCTGATAATCTTTTATTAGCGTCCTTTGTCGCAAAATACACTCTGCAATGTGGGGCTATGACTGTATTATAAAAGTGTAGGCAAAATCTCACTGTTCGGTTAAATTCGTCAAAGAGTTGACTAGCTGCCTAATTTTTGGTCTATCAGACAGTTCTTGTTTAGCTTTGAGTGAATTTTAAAAACGAACAAACAAACTATCGTTTATTAATATGTCAGCCATACAAACTCTAAAGTGAACACCTATTCTAATGTGTTTTTGTTTTTTTTTAGTAAATAAAGCGCTTGATTCATAAGCTGTTGGTTGCGAGTTCGAATCCTATCACTAAACTTCAGAGGTGGCTTGCGAGGACTACCCAAGGGGTAACTCCCCTTTAACACCTGTAGTTGATAAATAAATGAAATGTCTCTGACAAAGTGTTATTCTCACCAATCTAAAAATGTTTATTATATAGAATACGTGACAGAATAGCCCACCCAAATAAAAGACTCAAGCACCGCCTATGCCAAACATATGCGCCCTTTTTAGTTGTGGGGCATTAAAACATGACGATCAATCCCATTTTCCTAAGAGTTGGTGATAAGTGGTTTTAGCTAGACGCATTTTTCAGCTGCCTTCTCTCTGGTCAATCACTTTTCTAGTCCAGATAGCCATCGAGCAGTTAATAATGTGAAATTCAACAAACAGTTATCATTTTCTTTGTTCTTAACCTTGGTTTTTATCTTCGTTTCTAAACTTCTAACTTAGGTTAGAAAATATTATCATTTTATCTTTGTATTTTTAAAATAACGGTATTTGTTTTATAAAAAACTAAATGCATAAGCGAAAGTGCTAAATTGGTTGATTTTTTTTATTTTTCTTTAACCTTTTGCTCCCGCTGAGCTTAAGGGCCAATAATGATGAAATCCGTGGATTGTTCTCCTCGGTGGGTATAGTGCTGCTAACCTATTGCGCAGTTTTTTACTTGAACAAAACTAATACTGTATTTTTTGTTATTACTTTCCAATACCCAAACATGTTTAATGTATCATCTGCAGCTTGATCAGGGAACCATAATGCTGTAGGTATTTTTTTCTGTTATCAAACGAACAGCTTTTGTTTCTCCAAGAACGACCACGAATCTGTTATTCTGTCAATTTCATTCGATGAAAATTATATAATCTGCTAGTTTCGCATGACAAGGTAACGAAACAAAAACTTCTACGTAAATTTGAAAGTAATCTTCTGATGTGAAGAGCATTATATTTTATCTTTTAGTATTTTTGTATGTTCTCTTTTATTATCATAAAACTAATTTCAAAAATTATAAATATACAGTGTTTTTTGTTGTTATAACAACAAAAACAATCGAACAATTTTATCTTTAAGATTTTATATAATCGATAACGTTTCTTTAAAAAGGCAACCCTATGTGTGTATATATCACGCTTGACCTCTGTTGGACAGAGGTCAATAAACTGATGAGAGTTTATCGCTTGTGTCTTTTATTATCTTTTTTTTTTTTTTTGATTAAGGAAGTTATAAATGGTATCATCATTAAACCTATTTATAGGCAGGAAAATATACAGACAGTTAACAGCTTTTCTGTAGAGATATAATAACAGCTTATAAAAAGGATATAGACAGACAGCAAATCAGCTAACTAAATATATATTGGCAGATCAGAAAAAAAGTTAATAAGATACGTAAGTAAATGAACGAAGGATGTGCAAAAATTGGTAATGAATAGATAAAACGTTATACAGAAACTTGGATGCACAGAAATAGATACAGATAAAGGATGAGATGATATAGGCATGTAGATAAACGGATATACAGATAAATAAATGAACATGTGTGGAAGAACATATATATATATATATATTTATATATATATATATGTATATATATATAGAGAGAGATAAATTGGTAGATATATCTAGAATAATTATAGCTCTAGATGAATGGGTACACAGATCTAGGCAGACATGGTTATGGATACATACAGGTCTATATATACAACGTTCTAGATACATGGGTAAACATATCTAGACAAATAAACTTTTGGATAAATGGGTAAAAAGATCTAGACAGATAAAAATTCTGGATATATGAATAAACAGATCTAGACAAATAAAGTTCTAGATAAATAAGTAAACATATCTAGACAGACGGATAAAAGAATACACAAATAATCAATAGTTTACTTCTTTGACTAGAAGTGAGTTGGCAGTCAAGAAAATTGGTTTACGTGTGTTTGTATTACTGGAATGGTGAGACATCTCTAATACACGCGATTAGAGATCTGATCATGTCAAAAATTTAATATAAACAAGCCCAAATAACGCCTATCTGAAGTCAGTTCACGTGTGCGAAGTAGGGTTTGGCGGGTGTAGAGACCGAAGTCAGCCATCAAGTTGCAACGCTGTCATGAGCCTTCCATTACAGGTACTTTATGACACTCACATTTCCCGCTAGAATTACACTCCTAATCCAAAATAAATCTTAACCATTGGCAGGTTAGTCGCAGAAATATGGAAAGGATCACATTGTTCCAGCAGTTCCACTCCGAATTCGCAAAGCTACATAAATCACGACAAAGTCCGGAACTTCAAGTTGGCCAGCCACACACACAGCATGTAAATCACCTTATTAACCACTCAGGAGGTGGCCAATTCAAGGTCCGCCGTCTTCTTCTACTGCTCTGTTTGCTTTCGCCTTGTCTTGTTATGTAGTGACACTTACCTACCAACAACGTAAAAAGGGGGGGAGCATTGCATTGAACAGAGCTGTTATATATATAAAATGTCCATTCTTTTAAAAGTTGAATAACGTTGTTGTGCAGAAAGGTGAGTTCTTCTAATGTTTCTTTGTAATCGTAAAACTACAGAAAATGACGTAGGAAATGTCAGTACCAAAAAATTCATCATCACAGTTGAAACATGGAGATATTTATGTTTGTTTTTCATTTCGTTCAAAGCTACACGAGGGCTATCATCACTAGCCGTTCCTAATTTAGCAGTGTAATACTAGAGGGAAGGCAGCCAGTCATCATCACCCACCGCCAACTCTTGGGTTATTCTTTTAGCAACGAATAGTTGGATTGACCGTCACTTATAACGCCTACACGGCTGAAAGGGTGAGCATCTTTAGTGTGACGGGGATTCTAACCCACGACCCTTGAATTACGAACCGAGTACCTCAACCACCTGGGCATGCCGGGCCGGACATTTATGTGTTGATCTGTTTGTAATAATGTCTTCTGTGTAGATGCAGATAACCCCCAGTACATGTTCCTCTTACTTTGTATTTTGCGGATTCAAAATCACAAATTATTTTGTTTCCTCTTAAGCAGTGACATGTGGGATACACAGAACAGATCTTTCATACGTTCCTTAAGTTGAATCCGTAATGTACAAATGAAGAATAACATGAAAAAAAAAAATTAACGTGACTTTAGTCACAACTTTTAGGCCTTCTGATTTCTCGTACGTTATTAGCTTAGGGCAGTTAAACCAGTTTTTCTTACGTAAATGTAATGGCTAAAATAGCATAAAAATACTTGAATAAACATTACAGAAAATAAATAGAACTTAGAACATAATTTTATCGTGCCAAAATTATTTTCTACAACTCTATAAATAAAAGACAAAGATTTATTCTTCACTTTTTATTTTTTCTTTGAACGTTCACTCGCAATTTATGAAAAACGTAGTGGTGTTGTATCCGGGTGTTACAGGTGCAGAAGAAAGTTCAGAGGCTAATAGCTTAATTTTTAGTATTTCTGAAGGTTAGTTAAAAATTAATATAAACCTGTAATTTCTCTTATTAATTGAGAATTTTTAAAATAGTTTTTTTATAATGACACAGTTGTCTTCGAATGTGTATAATTTCTATTCACAGGGTTGTGTAGTTAATTTAAAGCATTACTGACGTGACAATTTATAGGTGTTTTTCATTGGATATTTACAAAATCTCAGAATTTCGATAACCGGTAAGCTCGTTAATTTAAGCAATTTATATTTATAATATCTCGACAGACCCGGCATGGCCAGGTGGTTAAGGCACTCAACTCGTAATCTAAGGGTCGCACGTTCAAATCCCCGTTACACCATATGTGCTCGCCCTTTCAGCCGTGGAGGCGTTATTATGTTACGGTCAATCCAACTATTCGTTGCTAAAAGAGTAACCCAAGTGTTGATGGAGGGTGATGATGACTATCTGCCCTCCCTCTAGTCTTACGCACTAAATAACCCTCGTGTAGCTTTGCGCGAAATTCAAAAAACAAAGAAATACCCTTAGTAAACGATTATATAAAAACATATATTTTTAATTATGTGCCTTTTTAGCACTTAAGTATAGAAATAAGATATATATATATATATCTAGCATTTATAAAAGAGGTGTTTGTTTATTTTTAAACGCAAAAAGGTACAGTGTCCAGCGTGGGGATCGGACCTCGAATTTTACCATTATAAACCTTCAAAGTTACTGCTTAGCCATGAAGCTGAATCATTTTTGAAATAGGTTATCGCCTATGCATTCCCTCTTGCATCACTAAATATGTAAATCTATATAAATAAATGTTAGTATATGACTGCATTTGTTTCTTATGTTTCCACATTTATTGATCAATCAGCACCAAATTTGACAAAGTGATACAGGATGACGTGAGGAATGTTACGATGGGATTGGACCCCCATATAATATCACATCTAATTTCGAAAAAAAAAAACAGTAACAAATCAGCACATCTTGAGACAATCATCTCGGACGACATGAAAAAGGTCGTGAAGGGTGGGGTGAAATTGGACCCCCTTCATCTAATTTCATATTGATAGAATTGTTGAAGACAGTACGTAAATCTTTTCAATACTGGTCCCTTTATGCAATTTCATTGTACTTTAAATGTTTGTTCTGTTAAGAAAATAAATAAACGCACAATTCTTTATCCTATATTGCAAACAGGTTTTTATTTCGCCCGCCAGTTGGACAGGAACTCCAGCTTGTATATCATATAAAAGTGGCCTTCGTGGGGCTCTTAAGAAATTATATCCTCTCGAAATTTTTTTGTTCGGCAAATGTATTTCTACTTCAGAGGTTATTTATTATGTAACAATTATATTGTTTTTAATTTCTTTGATGTTTTGTCCGTTATTGTCCCTTCAACTCAATATTGTTGTGTTGTATTACTTATATATACTTTCAGTGATGTCGAGAAACCCACTTGTTGAGAAATTTATATGCAAAAACGGCTCGTTTGGGTTGAGAAAATATTTTACATAGAAGAGCGAACAACGTTTCGACCTTCTTCGGTCATCGTCAGGTTCACAAAGAAAGAGGTAACTGACCGGAAGCTGACCACATGCTTGAAAGGGGTTGTGTAACTATGTGTCGAAATGTAGAGGGCGGTATTAGATGTTTGAATATATAATTTTATTTATTTTATTATATTAATATAGGTATAAAGGCGTTCCTTTATATTGGTTTATTTTGGGTTTAAGTTGTTGTATAAGTAAGGCTTCTTTGATTTTGCCTTTGTTTACATTTGTTTACCTACTTAATATATGGGTGTTTTCTTTGGTTCTCTTATGTTTATTTGACTTGCGGTGTTCAAAAACGTCTGAAGGTGTTTTTTTCTGTTATTTGTATCTAGTTTCCGTTTTTCTACTTGTTTCTCAAATATAAAAGTCGTGGCAGACATTGCATTGTATTTTATAAATTATATTGGTGTTGTTATATTGGAGAAACAAGTAGAAAAATGGAAACCAGATTCAAAGAACCTAAAAAGTCACCTTCACACGTTTTCGAACACTGCAAGTCAAATAAACACAACATAACCATAGAAAACACTCAAATACTAAATAAAGAAACAAACATAAACAAACGCAAAATTAAAGAAGCCTTACTTATACAACAACTTAAACCTAAAATAAACCAATATAAAGGAACGCCTTTATACCTATATTAATATAATAAAATAAATAAAATTATATATTCAAACATCTAATACCGCCCTCTACATTTCGACATACAGTTACACAACCCCTTTCAAACATGTGGTCAGCTTCCGGTCAGTTACCTCTTTCTTTGTGAACCTGACGATGACCGAAGAAGGTCGAAACGTTGTTCGCTCTTCTATGTAAAATATTTTCACAACCCAAACGAGCCGTTTTTGCATATAAATTATATATACTTTGTTTCTGCTAACCTGAAAAAAGCCATCATGGTTATAACGTGTTGTTCCACTATATAATATATATTTTCAAAACATATAGCATGATCGGTTTGAATTTCACGAAAAGCTGCACGAGAACCATCTGCGTTAGCCGTCCCTAATTTAGCAGTGTAAGACTAGAGGGAAGGCAACTAGTCATCACCACCCACCGCCAACTCTTGAGCTACTCTTTTACCAACGAATAGTGGAATTGACCGTTACATTATAACGCCCTCACGTTCTTTAAGTAAATAAAGACAATCAAATTTTCAAAACCCAGAAAGAAGATGTATTTAAAATGAGTTAAACAGTATGTTGTTTTTAACCTGACAAAAAAACTTCATATTATTTTACAGAACCAAACAACGGAACTTTGTTGATGTAAATATAATTACATTTTATGTCTAGTCTTGATTGTACTCAACAAGTTTTCTTTCAAATTTTTTAACAGGGCTACATTCTAAAGGTTAAAGCGCCATTTTTTTTATTCCACTCTAATAGTATTGAAAAGGCTAAAAGGAAAATTGCGATTACAGAGCTCTAGAATGTTAAAGGTGCGCAAAATTATATCGATGATGCAATTAAGCGATAGCAGAGAGAAACGGAGAAACGTTTCAAATGGAGAAGTTACACAAAAATTTGTATTCAATTATGAGGTCATAGAATAGTAGAGATAGATAGAGAAACAATTTATGTGTCCCTACGATTATACAGTGGCTTGTTTGTTTGTGAATTTCGCGCAAAGCTACACGAGGGCTTTCTGCGCTAGCTGTACCTAATTTAGCAGTGAAAGAGTAGAAAAAAAGTAGCTGGTCATCACCACCCACCAACTACTCTTGGGCTAATCTTTTACCAACGACTATTGAGCTTGACCGTCACATTATAATGTTCCTACGGCTTAAAGAGCGAGCATGTTTGGTGTGAAAGGAATTCGAACCCGTGACCCTCAGATTGCGAGTTCAGCACCTTAACCACCTGGCCATGTCAGGCCCATGTTGTGGGAAGCACAAGTTACATATATTCCTAAAGACTAAAATATACACCATGAATCTGTTTGAGAAAAGTGTCAGTTAATAGAAACTACAATATGTTCCCTCCAGTACATAATATTCAATTCCAATTTAAATTGACTGGTATATTATGGTATAATTATATCATGGTAAAGAGAGTGAAACGACGAAACGTCTGTACGTCGGTACAGTTATGGAATGGCATGGATTGATGAAGAAACATTTATCCGATGGTATGATCAAAAACATTTGCCCAGCAGCATGATTATAACATGGTACAAAGACACACCTGTCAGATGGTATGGTTATCCAACAATGAAAAGTGACAAAGAACATTTGTCCAGTGGCACCATTACACAATATTAAAGAGATAGTCAGAGAACAATCTTACTGATGTACAGTTATATAATTGCAGATAGAGAGAGCCGAAGAAATGTCCATTTGATGGTATAGTTATGTAAAGATATAAATAAGGTTAAGAAACACTTATCCAACAATATAAACATCCAATAGTAGAGCGAAACACAGGCGATCTGTTGCTAAATTTACTCTGTGATAGAAAGAACGAGTAACAGAGGAATATATATCCGAGATTACTATCAGGCAATGAAACAGATATATAAATAAGCAGCTACACATTGGTACAATTATAGAACGTTAGAGAAAGACAGATATCTCATTCAGTAGCTAATTTAACTTCTCTGTCTCAGTATTATACAAATGAAATTTCACATAAGCACACATATGAATTATAGAAAAAGAAACCCCAAAAACATTCTCTTTTTGCATAGCTTTACAATCGTTAAGCGATAATTTATCCAAAGAGCTAACAGCTAGAATCGTTTGGCCATGCATGGCCAGGTGGTTAGGGCGCTCAACTTGTAGTCTGAGAATCGCGGGTTCGAATTCCCGTCACATCAAACGTACTCGCCCTTTCAGCCGTGGGAACGTTAAAAGCAAAGGTCAATACCCTATTCATTAGCAAAATGAGTAGTACAAACGTTGGCGGCGGGTGGTAATGATTACTAGTTGTTTTCCCTCTACTTTTTGACTGCTAAATTAGGGTCGGCTAGCGCAGATAGCCCTCGTGTAGTTTTGAGCGAATTTCAAAACAAACAAACTAGAATCGTTAAGCAAGGCTGAAGATTTCGGACAGCGGGAATTAGGTTATAAATGAACAACAATAATGCATCAGCATAATAAAGCACAAAAAGTTAAAGAATTAAAAGACATACAAGGAATCCGACTAGTTTCAACAGATGAAGCTTGTCATTCGTAAAGATGGAGTAAAACTATGTCACGAGGTCAGTTTATGTGTTAATTCCAAGTAACCGTTATTTGTGTATTCGGTTTTTAAACTTTGAAGTTAGAGGTTTAATATAAACACGCTTATATATACGTATCAATACTTTAACTACTAAAACATCTGTATGGAAGTATAACGAAACGAAATATGTGAAATGTGAAATAAAACTCATTACGAGATAAATGAAACACTTACAGCAAAAATTTACGACATACGGTACTTATATACTAGCAGCATGCATATAGGAAATGAAATGGATAGTATATTGTAGACTGCTGCTACATAAACTATAGGTTAAAAGAGATTAATTCGTACGGATGGGAGAACGTAACGTCGGGTGGGCACTATGCCGAGCAGCTGTAGACTGGGTTCTTTTGACTACATAAACGTAAGTCTTTCACAAGCTGAAAGAGCTATGGCAGTCCAAGAGAAACCTGCCAGAGAAATTGATGAGAAGGAATACGCACTGCTGTGTATCACCAACACTGAGCTCAGATCGTTTGTAACGCAGGTGCGGGCGCTGAGCTAAGTGTCTGATGAATATGGACTGGTATTGTGGTCTATGCGAATTTATGGAGCACATAAATAAACGGCGTGGATTCGGAGAGAAACCATGTCTCAGGGCGGAGTGATACATTGCCTGCAGTACATAAGGAACTCAGTTATATAAAGAACAAAACTGGAATGCATCCAAAAGCAAATTTAAACTTTCTGTGAAATAATCAATACGAAATATGCCTAAAGTATCAGAAATATCCTATAAAACGAGTCTGTTTTTATTTTTAACCAAACTTATTAAAATTCGTATTAGAAAACAAAACGGCCAAATGATATTCAGTTCGAATTGGATGAATAATACACAGAAAATAGGAATAGTCCTGAAGTAATTGAATGGGTTATATGGAGAGAAAAAAAGGAAGAAATCCAAAAGAAGAACGTCCCAAACAGGATCATTACATGTATAGTAACTGTACAGTTGCACGATATGTTTTAAATAGAGCGAATAAAACAAATAATCATACAGAATCACGTCATGTTCTTTGTCACTTTTGGAATTGAATATAAAGTTAAAGATATACGTGTATATAAATATCTTAACCAAAAACAGAGCATAAGAAATCATAATACTAGTAGAAAAGTATTAAAAATAAAAACAGACTGGATAATAGTCGGACAGAAATAGAATGACATAGTGATAGAATACAAAGCTGGACAAACACGTAGTAATATATTTCTATTAAAACAGCCAAACAGGTAACATGTCAAAAACATTTGATAAACGGTAGAAATGTTTACAAAAGAAAGTAGATGGAAAAACACACGTAAGTATGAGGAAATTTTCAACAAGACAGGAAACTTGTAAAAATAATGTATGACTATAAGGTTCAGTATACATATAATTTTGTTGCTGCTAAACTGATACAAAATAGCTGATAGAAAGATTTACAAAAGACAACATTGGCAGCAATCAGTGTTAAACTAAAAAGACATACAGATCGGTAGAAATAGATACATAAAAGTAACCAGCTAGACGAACGGAGTTACTGAACAAGTTAGTTTACGTGTAGTAAGTAGCAATGTAAATAAACAGCGACTGAAAATCCATTCTGTTAACACGGCTGGCCACGTTTTGGACAATTGCCCTTCTTCAGGTCCAAAGGCCTTATTTCTAAACACGAAAGCATCTCTGAACACAGAGAAAGTTTCTGGCTCAGTTGTGTTAATCAGAAATATTTCTAGGTATATTTTTATTTTTTAACCTCCAATTACATTTCATCGACTTCACAAATCTCTCTAACATGCCAAGCATATACGTATAGTTTTTCTTAACATAGTTTTAGAAAGTATGTCACTGAAACATTAAACATACTGGCTGTACAGCTTATATACATGACATATAGTTTTAATTGAAGAGCTTTTCTTCAGACAATGAAAATACTTACTGAATCACTTAAAGCAATATATTAAATATTATTACTTGTATGTGTATACTATTATTTACATACACAAATATTTGAAATTGTCAAAATGTTATTTGTTTTCACATGCAAGGATCATATCCCAAAAACAGAGTCAGGTTACTTAAAAAATAATATATTTAAAAAAATGGACTCAAGCTGTTGGTAAAAAAATTAATACTTGAAAAATGGAATTAAGGTGTTGGTAAAAGTATATTTAAAAAATGAACTCAATGTGTTGGAGAAAAATACATAATATTTCACAAATACACTCCAGAATTTTGGAAAACATATAATATTTGAAATATTGACTCAAGGTGTTCATTAAGCTACTGAAGAAAAGTGAGTAAAATCCTATAACTTAAAACACGTCCATAAGAAATTTATTTAGAATCACTTCCATCATTACGTCAAAGTCAGTTGCAGAAAAATGTAAAAGTTGTAATCCTAATACTATTATTATTTTCAAAATTGTGTGTACTAAATTAAGAAAGTTACTGGAAAATTCAGAACTAATTAGGACGTTTGATTATCTTCCGCGTAGGAATCGAACTTCATCCACTGGGATGGCTTAGACCAATGAGTTCTGCAACTTCAGAGTTTTTATCAGTTATTCAATATTCTTATCTAGAGAGGCGTTATTCACTTGATATAAAATAATAATGTTAAGGGTGTGGCCGAGAAAGATAATTACCGCGCACAGGAATATTAATAAATAGGTTATTTTAAGCAGAAAGTTCTTAACCGATAAACCGTATAAATCTTTATGGAAAAACAAGATATGTAATAAAAATAAGTTTTCAACTGATCAGAAATAATACCTATATTCCAGATTAAAATATCAGAAGATAAGACGAGAATTTCTAGTCGCAACATCCAAAATAAAATATGGAAATATTTGTGTCTCCCCCCACCCCTCAAAAAAATAGGGGAAAATCATACATGTACAACTAAAAACATAAATGAGTCGTTTTTTTGTTGTTTTATCTTTTGTTGGTAAGCACGAAATCATAAGCTGTTTGACCATGAAACTTCATAAAATGATGAAAGAAACTACATTTCACTCCAGCAAAGATGGGCATCTGAACGACGGGGTAACAAAACACACAGACGGGAAGTAGGCGCCTAACTGATGGAATGATGGCATGCGCGAGCCGTGTCTTAGGTCTAAAATACTTTTTCAATCTCCCCTACAGTGATGTTTGAAACTTTATTTCTGTAGATCTAAGTACTGACTCATTTAGGCAGGTTTTCCAGATAATGTATGATTTGTATAATAGCTTCTTAGTGATGGATGGCTGCCGTAGGATAGATTAAAGAGCGGTACACAAAAGGAGCATGACGTTTGACTGACGTTCACGCCACAGTCCAATGATTGATAGAAATGAATAAACAGCAGATGGCAGAAGGCTACCAGGGATTTTGCACGAACTGAATTTCCAGGCCCACCCTTTATGGTAAAGGCCTGATGGAACAAACGTTTTAGAAAAACTTTCACGAAACACTGACGCTGACGCAAGCAACTCAAGACGTTGAAGAGACGTCAAGTTTGACGACATACCCATCGCCTGCCTATCAGGTTGGGCTCATATTGGATTTCTAATAGCGTCCACGGTTCGCATCTGTGAAACTAGCAAACGTTTTTTCGTGAAAGGTAACACCAAAAATACTTACATTTCATCCTCTTCGGCCGATCTTGTTTGCGTCTCGGCATGCTTCGACGGAGTGTCGTATTATTCCTCTTAGTATTGACAGGCGTTTACACTGAATAGCGCCCCAGAACGGTGATATTACTGTGTACTTTCCGCTGTCGACCTTCCATTCAGTAAACTGTAAGTTTCTGACGTCAGGAAAACAGGCAGTCGGGACGCTGTGCATCATGGGAACTTACAACCCTTTGGGCGGATCTAAAGCAACGTTTTGTATACAGAGCCATCTAGTGACGAGACTTGAAGAACATAAATACCTGTCTATAAAACTTTCCAACTAAAATATATGCTTAAAGCTATCAAAATGGATACTTTGTATGATACGTAAATCTTTTTGCGTTTGTTTGTATATTAGAATCCCAAAATCAAGTCAAATAAATGTATAAACGAGAAAACAAACGAAGAAAACAGACGAAAACGTTGTTATTCTGCAATATTATTTATTGTTTTCAGATCTTTTAACCCTTTGTTTGCAACATATATTTGTATATTTTAATGGAAGACAGTGTATTTAATACATAAAATTAAAAGTTAGAAAAAACACGCTAAAGTGTCAGTTCCAATTACTTCATAGCGTTAGTCGTTAGTGTTAAGTATAGGATTTTCTTCTACACCATGTCAGAATCCATGATGAAGCCTTTCAAGTCAAGGAATTGAACTGCAGCCCAGAAAATCTCCAGCTGTTATTTAGGTTTACTCCACTGATTATTTTCTTTAGCAATAACGAAAGGACAGTGAATATAAGATACATTTATGATTTTACAGTCGGTCATAATGAAATCGAATTGAAATGTTTCTATAGGCTATCAATAAAATGTTTTGTTTGTTTGAAGTTAAGCACAAAGATACACAATGGGCTGTTTATGTTCAGCCAACCATCGATAACGAAACCCGGTTTCTAGCTTTGTAAGCCCACAAACACTAGGAGGAGCGGCTATCATTAATTAGTAGAACGTAAACTTTATTGAATGTTGGAATTTGCAATAACTGGAAAACGGGAGGCGCCATTAGAGAATTATGTTTGCAACAAGAGCTACCTCACTGCCAGAAACCTTCTGTTAATAAATATAAGCTAAACTTCCATAGGCCAACTGGGAACTTTTGTTTATATGAAGTTTTTGATGATATGTTTATTTTGGCATCTTATTACTCTACAGAACGAGAGAGTTAAACATTTATATCTCGGGATTGGGTGCATCTTGGTAGGTAACTATAAAAATGAATAATCTGAACTTGAGTCTCTGCTGAAATCTGGTGCTGTTAAAACTTTGTTCAGTCTTGAAATATGCCAGAGGGTCCAAATAAAGCTATCATTTTAGCTTCATAATACTGGCTTTCAATCTGTTTAACAGAAATAAGCCAAGAAGTACAATTCTACTTGGTTATCTGTGTTTTATCTCACAGAATAGGTTATCTTTAATCTTATTTCAAGGTATTCGAATATTAGGGAATGACATATTGCAAAATATTTCTGATAGCTGAGCCGTGAAATAGGTAAGTTTCAAGTTAGTGAGAGAAACAAACAAATTTGTGAGTGAATAAGGCCCCAGAACATATAGAGAAGGAGTGTGTGTGTTTTCTTATAGCAAAGCCACATCGAGCTATCTGCTGAATCCACCGATGGGAATCGAACTACCTGATTTTAGCGTTGTAAATCCGTAGACTTACCGCTGTATCAGAGAGGGACTATAGAGAAGGAAGTTACAGTTTGTTCTAATGCACGAGTTTTGTCCATGATGTTATACATAGTCAGTCAAATGTATTGCTTCAGACTGGCGATGGATCAACTCACTAAAAGGTTTTTCTGCTCAGAATTCAGGTTGCACATTTTATGGAGCAATTGTCTATTTAGAGGGTGAGAGTCGTTGAATTATAATTTCTCAGAATGGATGGATGGCTATTGAACTATTAACTGGAATTGTTATTTGCATAGTGCGTTAAGTAAAAGTGAATGAATCTAGTTATATGGATAATAATGTTACTTCTGCCACACCACATCTACATACAGATATATGGATTGTCAAGATATCTTAAATTTTGCAGACGTTCTCCAAGTAGAACATTGAAATAAACTCAATAAGTTTCTGGTAGAATTTATGAATGTGTTTATAGGATCGGATGACTGTTTGGTCAGAACAACATTAATATGATGTTACCAGTGTAGAAACAGAGATATGTTTATAGAGGGTATAGAGAACTAAAACAACCACAAAATACTTGGTTGTCTCCTATGGTGACAATGAAAAGGACGGACGTAGTAAATTGTATTGACAAGTTTCCCTTATCTTACATAATGATAGATGAATGCTTATAGATACTTGTTGGAGGACTTGCTTGCTTTGTTTATGGTCTAGTTATTAAGGCTACTGTCTCTAACTTTGAATATTCGCTCAGAAGGAAGGAAAATGGTCGGCAGCACTTCACCACCAACTCTTTTTAATATCCAATGTGGGATTGGTCGTAAGATTATAACGTTTCCGTTGAAGAAAGAGCACGGTTTTCAATCCTGCAACCTACAAATTGCAGTGCGAGAACAGTGGCTACCAGGTCCATATTGGAGAGAACATGTTCTTCTGGCTAAATTTAAATTGTCCAAAGATTGTGATAAAGCATTTAACTCGCTAAAACGTGTTCTATAACCCTGTGTTGGCTCATCCAAGAACAGTAGTCTTTATTTATTATGAATACGGATAAAAGTTGTAATAGGACTGGATAAATTTTGTTACAAATTCAAGAACAAAACAGTAGGAGATTCACTGTTAAAATGGATCATACCTCATTGAAACGGCTTACAAATTTTAAAAACCTGGAAGCCATGATTTTACATTGGGTAATATTACTGCATAAATACAACTTTTAGTACATGTCATCTAAGACAGCAACTTAACAATACTGTTGGACTGTTTACTAGTAGAATATTTTCTGCAATAATCAGAACTACCTTATTTGTAATCATACGAGTAGTTAAAATTTATAGTATAAAATGAACACTATAAATGATAAACCAGGAGTTCTGAGAATAGTAAATAAAGATTCTAGACCAAACTAGGAAACTATGTACTGTACAGCAAGATGAAGTATGACCTTTTCAGATAATTGAATATAGAGCAAAGGCACACATAGCCTCCAACACTTGTATCAACAGTTGAGAGTTCAAGATGGTATGCTGTATCAGTTGTTTTCTGTAAATGGTAAATACATGTTCACTATTTTCTGTTGTGGTTGCCCTTCATTAATCTGTATAATGATGTATTGTGTAGTGAAGAGGAACAACAAACAATACTGGCTGGGCGAATCACAGTACAGTGATTAATTTTACTGGGCTTGTCATCGAGCTTATATTCTTCATAGTCTTAACTGTGTGAACTTTTTGATAGCATTAAAGTAGCAAAACAGGTGGCTGATAATGTTCTTAGCTACTGGAAGCAGTGAATATGAATCCACCAGTTACGATGCCATATGTCATAGTTTTATCGCTATAGTAGATATATCTATCTCCTAAGAAAATATACAATATTATAGTGGATGTTTATAAATATATGTTAGCATAAATGTATCTGTGTATCACACGTTGTAGTACATATGTGAGTTTGCGTATATATACATTTTTATACAGAGAACACAATTATCAGACAACAACGGTTTAATCAGATTTTGCAATTTTGTCAACAGTGAGGCAGTGCAACTACTGTAACTTACTCCAAAACATTACGAAACATAAAGGGATCCAATGTTATAATTGATGTGGACGAAGAATTTGCTCAATTTGGAACAAACGACATTCTCGTAAATGACTTACTCTACATGGTAAAAAACAATTAGCTATTGTGACATAATTTTAAAGCTTTCTGAATTTATATTTGGAAGTCTTACTAAAGTTTTTTAATCTTTCTGGACAACATACTGTTTTTATATACTTCTTTGTGGACCGTGATATAACATGAGAGGTGCAAGCAACCTGTTTATGAAATTACTAAAATTTCTTTAGGTTATGATAAGCCTGTTAGAGTGGCACGTTAATGATGCGAGGTAAAATTTATACAAATTGACCATCCATGGTCAAAAGGTAGTGGCTGATGCTTCTAAGCTTTTGACCATAGTCCAGTTGATGTACTATACACAAGGATATTTTACTTATCACTGTCCCTCTCTCTCAGTGTATCCGATCCTTTACTGTATGTAACAAGATCTGGTGAGATATTTTATATTTTAAGTTGGCAGCCACATGTTGGAATAGTTTTGAGGTACATCACATCATTGCATGAAGCATGAGTTTCATTGCAATGACCTTATGAATCAATAATAGATCGACATATTTCATAGATGTTAAAATTTGCTACATCTTCTAGTGATAGTTATATGTACGTACTATTACTTGAGAGATAACACATTCTTTTATATTCATTTTTCACATCCTTTCAATAACCTGGCTTTATGAATTTATGATCTATCAGAAGTTTGGTTTGTGCAACATGTTCAGTCCTTACTTTTACTATAAAATGACATGTTTTAGTTACTCTGATCTTTTCTAGTTTTGCAAATGTTTAATTAATCTGCTAAAAATATAAATACGTTTGATTTTTATAATGATGACTTGCTACTACTTTTCATTCCACTAATTCTGATACACTGCTGGCCTAAATCTTAAGGCCAATGAATATAAGGACAAAATATGCATTTTGCGTTGTTAGACTCAACTACTTATTTGAGTAGAGCTTCGAAACATGAAAATAAGAAAAGGGAAAATAAAAATAAAAAACTTTTTTACCATTTAATAGGGAAAATGTGAACACTATCAAATTAGCCTAAATACTAGCTGGTCAAAAGTTTAAGATCATACTGAAACGAAGGGTTAATCGGTAAACACGTAACGAAATTTAGTCATTTGTGTTCAAGCATTAGCGTTGTCAACATCTTCCACTGACATCTACTGTGTTACATCGGGTAAAAACATGGCAAAGGCTAAAAAGTTGACAGGGTTTGAACGTAGCAGAAGTATCGAGCTGCAAAAGCAAGGTCTCTCTCAAAGTGCCATCGCCAGTGAGATTGGGCGTAGTAAAACTGCTGTTGCAAATTTCTTAAAAGACCCTGAGCGATACGGAACGAGAGTTTCAAGTGGTCGGCCCAAGAAAACTTCGCAGGTGTTGAGCGGCAGGATTCGATGGGTTGTCCGGCAAGACACCAGCCAATTGTCAACCAGATTAAGGCCCTCACGGATGCAGAAGGCAGCTCAAGAACAATGAGATGGCATCTACGAGAGAAAGGCTTTTAAAACCGTAAACGTCTTCAAAGGCCACGCCTCCTTCCACACCACGAAACAACTCGGTTGAACTTTACTGACAAGCACCAAACATGGGACGTAGAAAAGTGGAAGGTTTTGTTCTCTGATGAGAAAAAAATTAACCTGGATGGTCCAGATGGTTTCCAACATTACTGGCACAATAAGGATATCCCACCGGGGACATTTTCTACACGACACAGTGGAGGAGGTTCCATCATGATCTGGGTGCTTTCTCCATCCATGGAACTCCAGGTTATACAGAGGCATTAAATAGCAGCTGGTTATTTTGGCATGTTGTAGAGATCATCTTTATTGACTGAGGCCCTCGGTTGTGTAGAAATGACTGGATCTTTCAGCAGGACAACGCTGCAATACACAATGCCCGCAGGACAAAGGAATTTTTCATGGCGTATAACGTGATTCTTTTGGACCATCCAGCGTGTTCGCCTGAACTGAACCCCATTGAAAATGTTTGGAGGTGGATGGCAAGGGAAGTCTATAGAAATGGACGTCAATTCCAAACACTGCATGATCTTTGGTAAAGCCATCTTCACTACTTGGAATAACATTCCAGCCAGCCTTCTGCAAAAGCTTATATCGACCATGCCAAAGCGAACGTTTGCAGTTATTCGCAATGACGGCCGTGCAACTCACTATTGAGACCTCTTGTTGGACATTTCCTACCATGTTTAGGACTTGTTTTTGATATGGTCTTAAACTTTTGACCAGCTAGTATTTAGGCTAATTTCGTAGTGGTCACATTTTCCCTATTAAATGCTAAAAGTTTTTTTTTTTTTAATCTTTCGAAGCTCTACTCAAATAAGTGGTTGATTCTAACAACACAAAATGCATATTTTTCTTTATGTTCATTGGCTTTAAGATTTTGGCCAGCAGTGTATAAAGCTACAACTGTTGTTTCATTAGAAATGTTAACGCATGACTTATTTTTAATGATGATGCCAAGAAAGTTACCAAAAAGATCAAGTATAACACTTTTTTCTATCAGGAACTGTACAGAGAAATGGAAACGTAAGAGAAAACTTGACCATACTTCTGGTGGGATCACAGCAACCGAAGCTACGTAAGCCGTTTTTACTCGTGTTTTTGGCATACTAATGATAAGTGAAGACAAAGGTATTGGAAAAATTGATATTTTGCAAGTTATATTGGAATTTGTAATATAATTCAAAGCAAACCACTACATTTCAAACAGCCACTCGTACAAAATCAATCCCTCATTGATCTCCATTTGATTGTTGAGTGACTTGGAACATGATAAACCCTGATGTCACGTCCAGGCTGTCATGTGAACTGAGGCCTAAAACTTAATCAATAAATGGTGACCGCTGATTGCAGCATACAAGCAATGAGAAATCAGTCGGTTTAAAATTCTACTGGTGATCATACTGAAAGAGAAAAGAACGCAACAACTAAAGTTTTTGAACGTTTATTATTTAAAATAAGTCGCCAGTCTTTGAAATAGAGCTGCTCTCTTATTACAGTTACCCCTGTTCTACAAATACCTTGCAATTGAATGTATAATTAAATAAATATACCTACTGATATATTCAAGTGTTTAGTAATAAAAAATATTGAAGTTAAAAGTGGGATTCACATTAAAAGGCTTACAAGACTAAATCGTAAAAGTTAAAAATACCTGTAAATACGCGACACAAAAGTAAAAGTATGATTTTGTTGCTCTTTTGAAGTTACGGCCCAGCATGGCTAGGGCGCTCCACTAATAATTAAGTCGTAGGTTCGAATCCCAAACCCACTAAACATGCTCATCCTTTCAGCCATAAGGGCGTTATAAGGTCACAATTAATCCTACTATTTGTTGGCAAAAGAGTAACCCAAGAATTTGCGGTGGTTAGGCACGACTAGGTGCCTCCCCTTTAGCCTATCACTGCTAAATTAGGGATGATTATCGCAGATAGCTTTCAAGTAACTTTGAGCGAAATTCATACAACAAACTTTGGAAATTTGTAATTATGCAATAAATTGAGTTTCTTTTAAAAATTTCGCGCAGAACTACACGAACGCTATCTGCGCTAATTTAACAGTGTAAGACTAGAGAGAAGGCAGCTAGTTATCACTACCTACTGTCAAATTTTGGATTACTCTTTTATCGACAAATAGTGGGATTGGTCGTAACATTATACCGTCCCCACGGGTGAAAGGACAAGCATGTTTGGTTTGACGGAGATTCCAGCCCACGACCCTAAGATTGCCAGTCGAGCGCCATGACCACATGGCAATGAAATTGAGAAAAGAAAAAAAATGGATATAGTTACCGGCAATATTATTTTGCTAAAATGCATGTGGTAATTTGCTTTTGTCCGTGTAATCTTATCAGCTATTTTAGATAAAATTTGAGAATTGTGTAACTTGTATTGAAAGAAAAGTACATTACTCATCCCTTACGAGATTATTATTATACAGATTATAAGCTAGGAAAATCTAATTTTCTCATAACTTACGTTGTCACTACAGCTTGCGCATTTCATGTTAAATGACGTATCTTTATAAATTACATCTAAAATTGTTTTTCATGTCTTCTACATCTAAGTGTCCCAATTGTTGATCAGAATCAGATTCAAAAGACAGTTGTTATTGTCGAAGTAATAATGAAAACTGTTTTAATAAACAGTCAATTTAATATTAAACTTTTAAGACCTCGGTGCATGTTTCATAGAGCAACAAAGTGGCGTAAACCTTCTACATCTAGAAATATTTCAGTTAACAACAAACAACAAATTTTTCCAGTTATATACCTATTAGTTTCTTTTCTTGTTGATTTGCTACTGAAAATAGTAGTTATAGTTACAAAAAGTGAGGTTTTGTACAGTCTGCTTATTTTGAAAGACTTGATGCATAGATACGCAGGGCTTTTTTTTTTATAAGGTACGTCGATCGCGGGGAATCCAGTCCCACATTTTAGCGTTGTAAGTTCGTAATCTTACCGCTGACCAACCTAGAACTTCTGTAACAAACTCAAAGTCAATACAATACTTATTTCAGGTTAAGCTTGTTAAACTATCTAGATGAGTAAATATTTGAATTCGTCAAACAGAAAATATGCAGTTTTTCATTATTTTTAAAGAAAAAAAAAAACAAAAAAAACAAAGACCAAATACACTAATCCATTGTTAACTTCACATACCACAAACCAAAGAAAGCTTTCACAACAAAAATCCAAAGCTGTGAATCTCCTACACGGTTAAATGAAAATATTTCATAAATTACGTTATGGGGTAATTGCTTTTGTTTATTTAGAGATGGTCAATTATTGGTTACATTTCATGTGTTAATTTAAGAATTACCGATGGGCCCCACATATTAAATACGTTTTTATAAACTATTTAGGGAACAAACTGCTAATCGGTCAGTAAATTTGTTCCAGAATACCTTATAACATAAATTACAAAAAGTTCAGCAAAGATCCGGTCAATATTGATATTACAAGAGTTTTCTATCAGTGATGACGAGAAACCCACTTGTTGAGAAATTTATATGCAAAAACGGCTCGTTTGGGCTGAGAAAACACTTTACATAGAAGAGCGAACAACGTTTCGACCTTCTTCGAAACGTTGTTCGCTCTTCTATGTAAAGTGTTTTCTCAGCCCAAACGAGCCGTTTTTGCATATAAAAGAGTTTTCTATGTATTTCACATGGGAAAGAGAGACCTCTCACTTCTTGGGCAGGTTTTAACATTGAATATTCTAGCAAGCAAAAACGTAGAATGAATTAATGTTATTTTTTGACTTAAACAGTACGTTGATAGTTGAATTTTGACCATTTACACTCGGAATTATACTATAATTTGCTTATGTTACAAATGCACGTAACTGAATGCATAGATACTTCATATAGTTCAACACTTTCTGGTATAACTGTATTCTAAGCAGCAGCGTCCAAGCTTTGTTTTTCTCTTTTTCTGTTAACAATAGAATAACGTTGCTTTCAATTTAGATACTGATTATTAGTCTATCATTTTGAAACTGATCTATTTTTATCACTAAAAAAATTATGTAAGGCATTTATGTTTTTCAAAATTAAAATAATCTACCTCTGCGAACCTTGGTTTCATTTAAAATCTACAACACGAATAAATGTTAACAAACATTAGGCGGGAAAATTTTGCATATACAAAATTGCATTACAACAAAGAAACGAAACTTTGCAATCATAATTCACATTATTATACAAAATATATTAGCTGTTTCTAGTTTTGAAACTGATATACTAGATCAAATGCATAAATCGACGACACTTGGACTACTTTAACCAAATAGATCTGTCATGAAACGGAGCAATTTTTTTTAAAATTATTTTCAACAACGTGAGACGGCCCTAACGACCACCTCCTGCCACGCTAACACCAAGTCGCATCCGGCTTATAAAGTATTTATTGGTGTGGTTTCATGAAATACATTTTGTGCCAGCGCACGTCTTTGTGATGGAAAATTGTAACTAAAAACTTAAACGTATTTTGTGAAACATAATTTTATTTCAGTGATTCGAACGTCAAAATTCTCTTATAAGCACATATTTATAAAATCTGTAAAAGATAACCTACACCCAAAATCACTGTCAGAGTTTGTCACATCAACAGCTTTGAAAGGCACAGGTTTATATTACCAAGGGTTTCCAAACGTTATAGACATGAAGCTGCTGCTATGAATTGAAAACAAAATATTTACAAGCACAATTGAAACACCTTCAAAAGTTATAATACTCAAGTTTGCACCAAAATCTACTGAAGAATTTTTTCTGTTTTTAATTTAGCTTGAAAATACTTCAATTCTATAAATATTTAATTTTCAGTATTCTTTAAAAAAATCTTAATAGCTACTTCCCACAAACTTAAATAACGTAAATGATGAGATTTGAAACAAAAATGGAACAAACTGCTCAGATCTACTTTTGGGAAATTTTCCAAACACTGAAAACAATACAACTTTTGGTAAGATATGCAGTCTAAAACTAATAAAAAGTTATAACATAAGTTAAGAGGGATTGGTAAACATAAATGATATTAGTTTTGCTACAAAAATGTCAAGACCAAAATTTGATATTTACTTTTCATAAGAAAAAATAAACTTTTCAGGTACAAGATGTAAACCATAGAAAAATCAATTTTTAGGCTTAAAAAGTCGGTTATTAAAATTTAATGTTCAATGTTAAGAATTAAACAAGTTTAATCTTTAATATTTAGTTTTCAAAATTTCTTTATAATAGATTTATGACTTATCTAGATGTATTTTAAATAACTTTCATCTTTCACTTAAAGAAAACATTAACACAGACAAAGTAAAAACACATCATAATACCACAACTATTCACACAATTATCTCACGTAAAACGTACAATAAAATAGTGTACATATAAAAATAAATACATGATAAAAAATAAAGTGCAAGACAAAATAAAACACTTTCACAAAATACATAAAGTTTAACTACTGTTTTTAAGCATTAACACCATCTATTTAAATCAGTTGTTTTTAGTTATTCTTAAAGCTGTACAGCAAACCCAAATTCCACTTGATCTTTTTATTACACAATAACAAATTTCAAAACGTATTTCACATACTTTTTCAAAAAGCTACATGTCTAATTACATGTTCATATTACATTGCTTTTGATCGTTAAGACTATATATTCTTTGAAGTATTGTTCAAAAGAGAACTTTAAATTACATTTCAAATTCTAAAATGTTTTGAGATGCATATTTGAAAACAGAAGGCAAACAAAAAGATGTTTTATTCTATTACACATTATTTTGTCAAAGATTAAATATCATACATTATACATTATGAAAAATGCTTTAAAACTCAAGTTTTCAGTGCACAAGTGATGTTGGCTGAGGTTGATAGTTCAAATGTTATGATTTTGATGCTAGAAGAAAATATAACAATTAGGCATTTATCAATTCTAATGAAGCATGTTTATGTGAATAATATACATACATTTTTTTTAACCAGTTCCAACACATCAGATTCAAGCATTATTGTTATGGCTTAAAACATTCTGCCTAACACTTGGAAATTCCAATACATATTAGATTTGCTAAATTAGTTTATACTTTGATATCTAACAACAGTTTAACATTGGATAGGTAACATCCTTAATAATTACACATAAAGTGAAAATGCACTTAAATCCGATCACATTTACAGAATTTTGTTTTTGCATTTTCTTAAAACTAACATGGCCTTGAAGATTTGCCTCAATGAGGAAACTACCAGTTTGGCAAAGAAAGAAAAAATGCCATTAAAAATGTTTTCACCATTTTCCAATACAACTTACTTAACATATACATAGAGTAGTACATCTTCTCTTCAGAAAAAAAACTGTTTGACTGAATTTCAGAAGAAATCTGCAACTGTTAATACGATAAAATGCAGTTTTTTTACATTTGTATCTCATTAAGCACCAAGATGTATGATACTACGTTTAACAAAATGTAGCTGTACTTTTGGAACCGCTGCCAAAATAACTGCTAGGTTCGTACCTATCTGTTTTGACTAAACGTTTTTCAATTTCCTGGTGTGCTAGGACTCATTTAAGCCAGTAATCACACTGGCACAATTTATAGTCATAAAGGAAATACTTTTCTTTAAAATTTAATCAAATGAGTGAAGACTACAGATTACAGGGATAGAGGAGAAGCTCACTTTCAAAGCTTTAGATATTAAAAGAAAAGAAAGTTAATCATATTTTTCCAAGCTCTTATTAGTGAGTGAGATTCTAAAGAGAGCAAATGTTTTGCCATGTTATCAGAAACTTTATTATTTCTTTGAAATAATGATAAATAAATGATAAACAAAGACAATTTATTTGTAATTTTTTTTATATTGACAGAAGATTTGGCAAAGGTACAACTGCTTAAGACTTGTTTGATTTCCTAACATAATCATAGGTGCTTTGTTAGGTGTTTTAAAGAGATCTGCTAAGCCAATGACCCCTGTTTATAGTTAGAATTATCTGATATAAAGTCATAGTTTTAAACCACAGTTGTTTATTATGGTTTAAAAGGTGTATTACTTCTATTAATTAAATGCCAAAAGTATTCAAGTAAATCAATTAATCAATGCAATTTTGACTTGACTAGTTCACATTTAAAAGCAGAATTACTTATTTGAATAATAAATCAGGTATATGCAATCCATATAAATCAACTACCACATTATAAGCTAATAATAATAATAATAATAAAAAAACAGCAATTCCTAAAATCTGTGTGATGTAACAATTCACTAACAATACAGTTATTTACTATTGAAATATATTGCTAACAGCAAGTTGGTAGGAAAACACAAGTTAAAATATCAAACACAAAAACACAACAAATCCTATAAACCTAAGTGTTTCTGAAAGATGCATCTTTCTTTATCAGAGCAGTTTTTTCACATTTTTAAACAGGAGTAGTTGTTTGTTGCATAAACATTTAACATCTAAAATTGCATTTGGATGTAGTTTTATGACAAATACTTAAATTTAAAATATTTATTCAAATGTACTAGTTGCTACTATTAGTGGTAAAAAAGTATGACAGTCCTGCACATAGGGAAAACATTGTGAATGCTGTACTTGGGAAACACTACAAATATTTTAAGTAGCATACAAATAATCAAACAACAAAAATATTCACAGAACCAACATTTGAATGCAGTAAGTGATTTGAAATGGTTTACTCTGGTGTAAATGCAAAAGTAAAAATTCACAAAGAAAACTTACCATTAGAACATCATTTCTGTGAAACATGCAGATTAACCACAAGGTCAGAGAAAATTATTGTCGAATGTCATCTACCTATAAAAAAGCTGTAATGTTTTGCAATAAAACATTCACAGGAAATAACAGATTTTCTTGCATGCTCATTGTAGTGGTAATGGTTATTAAAACAATTATTGCTGTCTTATTTGTGGCCAGTGTGAACAATGAACATGACGTCCAATTACTGTTGAACAACTATTCACTAAATTAAAAAGCACTGACAGATTATGAATATTCATAATTTTTTCACATAAAAGAATACAAACAAATCTGATAGTATGATCATACTGTGGTCTGTTTTACTTCACTCAGTATGATAAAGGTGGAAAATTTCCTAAGCTCAATCCTTCCATTTTACATTTCGCTACTTAGCACCAAACACAAAAGTTTTAATAAGATATTATAATCCTATAGTATCAAATACAGAAACATAACAATTCAGAACTGTCTATCAATTCTTATGTTTTTATGCAAACTATGAATTGTACAAAAACCTTAAGCAGGGTGTAAGAGATGTATATAAATGCAAGTTATAGAAGGTATATATTCTTACAAATATGAGATTTATACTACAACAGTATTATGTAAGCAAGGATAAAGAATTCATATTGTGTAAAATTATATTTATTGTCACTCCCTTAAAAATAAAGAAACATTTATCCAATTTTCTTGAATACCCACTACCAAATCTACAGTATGTTATTAAATATATATATTTATAGCTATGCACAACTGTACAATCAATATTATTAAATTCTTACAAAACAGAATGATTTTATTTTCTCACCTACAGCTTTCATTTCAGTGTACTTTTCAAATGTACTTCCTTTCCTTTTACACAATTTCTTTTTGGCTAGTTCATCCAGAGCCCACACACTGTTTTCAACAACAAAAACAGCAGACAATGATTGTAAGAAGAGACTTATGATTTTTAAGCCAGAACAGAAGACCATATTAAACATTATTTTGATACCTACAAAAGCACTGGAGGGTTTTTTGGTTTTTTTTTCAAATTTCACAATTTTTTAATAAACAGATAACAAATAATATTATATATGATATCAAGCTTGACAAGATAACATGCACACTCACAAAATGCATAATTAATCAGTACAATGAATTCTTCTTGGCTTTATATTAAACAAACCTGGGCTTCTGACAGGAAGACAAACATACAGGTTTTATAAAGTTCATTTCAATAAGAAGCCAGAGCCAGGCTGTATAGTGTCTAGACGACGATAAAAGAGAAGGTAAGGAACTCTGGGTGGACTGTAACAAAGAAGTTGGGTCTCTGTAATTGGAGTTATAGTACGATCATCACAACGTAGCCATCCACCACTACCAGCATGATACACATCTGTTAGGTAATGACCCTTCACTGCTTCCTTTCCTTCATGATAAACCACTGTGAAGAATAATTTTCCTTAGATCCATAATACAAAACAGTGAATACTATACAGAACCTCTCTACTGACAGAAAACAGATCAAATATGAACTAATTTAATTATATGTAGCACTACTGAAGTTGACAGTCAAATCTGGTTATATCACCTTCCATGCTTAATGACAGAAGACATGGGTTTAAATATCCAATAGCTTGATAGCTGGGACTACCAGGTATTCAGTTCATGCTATCGTAATTTCCACATGCACTTGCACAGGGTTGGTGCAATCTGTTTTGCATGAAATGTACGCATGAGCATGAATTACAACTCTATATTTAATCATTAGTTTATAAAAATGCTACACATTTTTTTTAAATCATTAAATACATGCAGTCATTGAAATTTTTGGAAGATCACTAGCTTGTACATGTAGGGAATTCAGTTAATGATTCTTAAGTTACAATGCCCAGTTATTTGATTTCATATTTCTGACTCTAATCTAGATGATTCTTTCTTGCTGGGGTTAAAATAGTTATGTGATACAAATTCTTACTGACAGAAGATAAAACAGTGTTATGGTGAAACTACTAAGAAAATTCATTTGGAAAAATGTAACCTCTTCCCTAGATACAACAGAAAATACCAATATGTTCAAAATGTCAAATCATGGTGTGATAATGTTGATTTCATCCTATACAAAACTAATTAATTTGTGCATAAATTCACAGGTCACATACTCCATAGTAAATCATATTATTTTCAGTTTGGTAACAATACAGAAGTCACTGGAATAAATTTAAATGTGTACATATTTGAAATGTGTAATAATGCAGTTATTATAGTGGAAAATAAAAAAGGAATAGTAGAATATCTGTTCCACAAGTGCATTTATCATGCCTAATAGCCTAGTGTAGTATATATATATATTTTTTGGCTTATTTGTATACCAAAGTTTCAAAAGTCTTTGAATTTTTTGTACAAGCAACAGACTTTATATTTTCAATATTTACATTTGGGAAAACAAATTGTCACATCAAAAAACTACTTGCAAACAAAACATTTTAGAATTACATCATTTATTGCAAAACTTTCCTTGCACACCCAAGTTATTTACCAAATATATAACATAAATTAAAAACAGAAAGACTGACCAACCTGAGAAAGTAGCTTATAACTTATAAAAACCAATTTTTAAGACTAACCATTCCTGGGCTAAGGAATGTGTACATCACTGATGTTTCTGCTTTTTCTCTACTATTCTCACAATGAAAATATTACATCAAACTGTTTTACAAATGTGTAATCTGATACTCCTGTCACCTTCTATGATGAAATATTTCTAAAATATTTTCATTCATCGCAAGTTCTTTTCTCATTAACCATTAAGTGCCATTTTAAATATACATTTGGTTATAATGTAATTTATATTTATTTACCAATTCTGGCTATTGTAAAATCCACAGCATAACTGACACAGATGAAGCAGTGACATACGACCTGATTTGTCATAATGGCACAAATATACTTCTTTAGGATTAATTTATATCTAACAAATATAACTTATTTTTACTAAATAATAAGTTAGTTTATTTACTTATGTTGCAAGAATAAGAACTCTTACTAATAATATTCAATCAATAAGGATTAAACTCATAAGAATATTTTGCTGTCGGCTACTACTTTTTAAACCTAACTAGGCTTACCTGTTGTCGTCACAGAAGAATATTTCTCCAGATTTCAAAAAATTATTTATTTTCAGGAACAGAAATAAAAATGTGTAAGGACACTATAAATATTTCACAGATCTATGATTTGTATTCATGTCTTTAGACTTTCATTCCTCTGTTGTTTTCTGCAGGAACTACATCTAATCACTTTTCCCAGGAAATCATAAATTTAGCATGCCACTTTATTAATTCTATTTGAATATTAATAGTTTATAACCTGCTATATCCAATGGAACTGAAATTTACCCTCTAGTTGTTTTTAAAGTGAACTTGATTATTTGCTGTGTACATCACATGCAATAATATCACAAACAGGTGGACAACAAAGACTGTGCTAAAATAGTTAGAGAAAGAAAATGAATATTATGTGTTAGATAAATCTAGAGAATATTATTCACAATGGATGATAATTTCTTTGCAAGTAAAATTAAATTTGAAATGCAGGTTTGAACTTGACACCTTAATTAAAGGTGCTCACAGATCCAGACACGGCTTAACTGTAACTGAATTTCATTCTCAATCCTCACATTTATTTAAAAATACTAGAAAAGAAAATTTATAAAAGATAATAATAAGTTTAAAACTTACCAGCAAAGAGCTTGTAAGTACGAAGTGATTTATGACTGTATTTGCTTCGCACTTCTTGAGAAAGAATATCTGTAAGCCAAACAAAATATTTATTAACACATTGTATTAATCAAACTTATCATGCTCTACAAAAATTTTTTTATTAGTTTGTTAGTCTCATGATTTATTGTTAATAGAAAGATATCTCAATTACAGATTTATAAGCCAGGTAATGAAGCAAACCAAATCAAAATATACAAGTTTCATAAAATCAAAACAACCACAGAAACACCCCCCCACAAACTGATGTAGCACCTGCTAACTGTAACACAATTCATATGAATAGTTATAAGCCTAAACCATGAGACTCCACTAAAAAACCAGCAGCAAATTCTTCAACTTGAAAAACAGTTAACCCTTTCACAATGGGCTTGGTATGATATGCACAAGTTAAGTATTTATACCATAACTTTTGTTGCAGTATGTGTACCTGCACAAAATTTGGTAGACTTTTAATAAATATTCTAAGTTCTTATAAAATATTCTTCTACCCAAAAATTTAAAATATTATTTGTGTAATATCTAAAAACCCCTAAATACATATCAAACATCTGTTTTTAGTAAAACTTTATATTTTGTCTGTTATTTTCTCTACTCTTAACTATATGGGGTCTGTCAATTTGACTGACCTCGTAACCACCACAATTATAAATTATTCCTTATTAGCTCTAAAATTATTACAACTGATAACACAAAAACACAATTTAGTAGAAATAGCTTAAAACTCATAACCTTACATATACGTTTATCATTTTTATTTTACTGACCTTCGAGTTATGCCTAGCTAACATCCCAGAAGTTGCACTGATGTGGTGATTTGCACTCATACTACTATATCTGATAATATAAAATTGACCTTCAGTTATTTATAAAGTGACCTATCTTTGCTGTGCTTTAGTAGACTAGTATTTGGTGAAATACAGTCGTATTTCAATTATTACACATTATATATGCATATAGATTATTACTACTTGCAAAAAAAGGTTTTAAACACATTTACTGTTCTATTTTTAAAAAAACAAACAAACAAGAAAGTACAGCAAACAGCTGTATCTTGTAGTTATGACAAATTTATTTGCTGCTTGCTGTATATTGCCAAGTCTTTTCAAATTTTCTATGTGAAGGATGTTAAATGAATTCTTGTTTTTTTCAGGTTTTATATATGTTTGAAATAACAAAAAAATCATAAATAACTAAATTGATACCACAGACTTCCACTATAACTTATAAAGATTAGTAACTTACCTGTATTTTGTCTAAAAATGTAATTTTGGGCAGACTAAAGCCACAATCTACCTGCTTGAAATCTCAACTTAAAAGAACAAAATAGGCTCCAAGTACTTTATAATGGCTGAGAAAGTAATTAGGGGAACATTCCGAGCTTTCAATTGGTTACTTATGCGATATATTGAAATCTTTATATTTAAGCAGGGCCTCTGTGTTTGATTCATTACATACACTGCTGGCCAAAATATTAAGGCCAATGAGCATAAAGAAAAAATATGCAACTTGCATTGTTACACTCAACCACTTATTTGAGTAGAGCTTCAAAAGATGAAAATAAAAATAAAAAACTTTTTTACCATTTAACAGGGAAAGTATGATCACAATGAAATTAGCCTAAATACTAGCTGGTCAACAGTTTAAGACCATACCAAAAACAAGTCCTAAACATGGTAAGAAATGCCCAACAAGAGGTCTCAGTAGTGAGTTGCATGGCCGTCATTGCAAATAACTGCAAACATTTGCTTTGGCATGGTTGGAATGTTATTCCAAGTGGTGAAGATGGCTTCACAAAGATCATGCACTGTTTGGAATTGATGTCCATTTTTGTAGACTTCCCTTGCCATCCACCCCAAAACATCTTCAGTGGGGTTCAGTTTGGGTGAACACACTGGATGGTTTAAAAAAATCACGTTATTTGCCATGAAAAAATTCTTTGTCCTGTGGGCATTGTGAATTGTAACATTGTCCTGCTGAAAGATCCAGTCATTTCTACACAAGCAAGGGCCTCAGTCAATAAAGATGCTCTCTACAACATGCCATTATAGCCAGCTGCTGTTTGATACCCCTGTATAACCTGAAGCTCCATTGTTCCATGGAAGGAGAAAGCACCCCAGATCATGATGGAACCTCCTCCACTGTGTCATGTAGAAAATGTCCCCGGTGGGATATTGGGATATCCTTATTGTGCCAGTAACGTTGGAAACCATCTGGACCATCCAGGTTAAATTTTTTCTCATCAGAGAACAAAACCTTCTTCCACTTTTCTACATCCCATGTTTTGTGCTTCTCAGCAAAATTTAACCAAGCTGTTTCGTGGTGTGGAAGGAGGCGTGGCCTTTGAAGACGTTTACGGTTTTTAAAGCCTTTCTCTCGTAGATGCCATCTCATTGTTCTTGAGCTGCCTTCTGCATCCGTGAGGGCCTTAATCTGATTCGACAATTGGCTGGTGTCTTGCTGGACCATCCATCGAATCCTCCTGCTCATCGCCAGCAAAATTTTCTTGGGCCGACTACTTGAAATTCTCGTTTTGTATCCCTCAGGGTCTTTTAAGAAATTTGCAACAGCAGTTTTACAAAGCCCAATCTCATCAGCGATGGGATGCTGAGAGAGACCTTGCTTTTCAGCTCAACAATTCTGCCACGTTCAAACTCTGTCAACATTTTAGGCTTTGCCATGTTTTTATTTAATGTAACACACATGTCAGTGGGAGATGCTGACAATGCTAATGCTTGAACACAAATGACTAAATATCATTACATGTTCACTGATTAACCAATATGGTCTTAAACTTTTGATCAGCTGGTATTCAGGCTAATTTTATAGTATTCACATTTTCCCTATTAAATGCAAAAAAAAAAGTTTTATTTTTATTTTACCTTTTCTTATTTTCCTCTTTCGAAGCTCTACTCAAATGAGTGGTTGAGTCTAACAATGCAAAATGCATATTTTTTCTTTATGTTCACTGGCCTTAAGATTTTGGCTAGCAGTGTATTTCAACAAATATGTTTTATATTCTAGCTTGTCAATATCAGTAATTTGAGTTCCTAATTCATTTAAAACTACAGATTCAGTATTTTGACATCACAAACATCTAATCTGAATCACTGCTGAAGTAATCTGAGTTCCTAATTCATTTCAAATTACACTTAGTATTTTGACACCAAAACACTTGATCTGAATCAGTGCTGCATTCAACACATCAAGTGACACAGAAAAAGTGGCATTCTTTTAGTAATTATTTCTAAAATTAAAAAATAAACTAATATATATTATTATAATTTGAATTATAATCTACAATTTGATACCAAACTAAATGAAAAAAATTCATAAAGTAGCAGTTTAATAAACTATTGAATACAAGTTAACAAACGAGAAGGCATAGCCTCTTACTGATAACCAGTTAAGATACCAGTAATTGAAGTATTGTTAAATGAAGCTAGGACAAAGAACAAAATAACTCGGAAATCATGGAGCCTTCCATTTTTACCACAGAAGTTGAAAAAACAAAAAATCTGTACAGCAGAGCATTTAGGCCAATAACAGAGTTCAAAATTACACCCTAAATCAATCTGCAATAGCATCCTTCCATAAAGTGCAAACTTTAGTTACAAAAGAGAACCCTTCAACTAAAAAACTGATGAAACTAACTACAACTCTTAGCACTTTTAACAAAAGAGTAAACAAAGATTTATCAGTGTTGATAAAGGATCACAAGTGAGAAGTTCACAAGTTACCCACCATCCATACCTCAATTTCATGACTATTTTCAAAAGAAACTAAAGTTACAGCAACCTTACTTAAGCTAATATCCATCATATGCTCTGATATAACTCCAGCAGACTCTTGTGCCATGTATACATAAATGTGGTCTTGGAAATTCCATGTGCAGTAAAATATTCATTAAAAGGTAGTCTAAGGATGAAATAATAATCAGTGATGTCGAGAAACCCACTTGTTGAGAAATATATATGCAAAAACAGCTCGTTTGGGTTGAGAAAACACTTTTACATAGAAGAGCGATCAACGTTTCGACCTTCTTTGGTCATCGTCAGGTTCACAAAGAAAGAGGTAACTGACCGGAAGCTGACCACAAGTTTGAAAGGGGTTGTGTAACTGTGTGTCGAAATGTAGAGGGCGGTATTAGATGTTTGAATATATAATTTTATTTATTTTATTAATATAGGTATAAAGGCGTTCCTTTATATTGGTTTATTTTGGGTTTAAGTTGTTGTATAAGTAAGGCTTCTTTAATTTTGCATTTGTTTATGTTTCTTTATTTAGTATTTGAGTGTTTTCTATGGTTATGTTGTGTTTATTTGACTTGCAGTGTTCGAAAACGTGTGAAGGTCACCTTGGCAAAAATTAGTAACAAAATATGACATTCCAGTTAATACCAATATTATTCAAAAACCAGGCACAAAACTAAGGTCTATACTATGTAAAAACTACACTGACAAACACCACACCAACATTATTTACAAAATACAATGTGATAACTGCCACAACTTCTATATTGGAGAAACAAGTAGAAAAATGGAAACCAGATTCAAAGAACATAAAAAGTCACCTTCACACGTTTTCGAACACTGCAAGTCAAATAAACACAACATAACCATAGAAAACACTCAAATACTAAATAAAGAAACAAACATAAACAAACGCAAAATTAAAGAAGCCTTACTTATACAACAACTTAAACCCAAAATAAACCAATATAAAGGAATGCCTTTATACCTATATTAATATAATAAAATAAATAAAATTATATATTGAAACATCTAATACCGCCCTCTACATTCCGACACTCAGTTACACAACCCCTTTCAAACATGTGGTCAGCTTCCGGTCAGTTACCTCTTTTTTTGTGAACCTGACGATGACCGAAGAAGGTCGAAACGTTGTTCGCTCTTCTATGTAAAATATTTTCTCAACCTAAACGAGCCGTTTTTGCATATATAGTATAAGGATGATCCATCGATCATTTAAAAAAAAAAAATTGTTACAATGAGAATTGCAATGTCAGACAATAGTATATAACCATGGCACAGTAACACCTCCAATGACACACCAGTATGTCTACAGACTTACAATGCTAGAAACAGAGTTTTGATACCCATGGTGGGCAAAGCACAAATAGCCTATTGTGTAGCTTTGTGCATAATTCCCAAAAACAAATCACAATAACACCTGGAACATCATTCTTATGGACCTTAATTAAATATTACTATTAAATGCCTGGTTACTTACTGTGAACTTGTTTGATTATCTAAAGGAAATACATATGACAGTTTCTTAACTTGGAATAAATATACAATTGAACTGATTGAGTTGTCTGTCACTGTTAGGATGGATTCAAAAAGAAAATGAAGTTATACAAATGAAAACTTGCATATAAAAATACATAAAACAGGTTAATTTCAACACCTGACTAAAACTGTCTATTCAGCCTTGAACACATGTATCAGAAAACCATATTTTCATTTTGTATACATTCATTTGTAAAGAAAACTTCTCTCTTTACTTGAGAATTTGTTGGCGAGATGCCAATTTTGTGTGTCTGGAACAATTGTTCATCCTGCCATGCACCACAGAAAAATCGATGTGACAAACTATGAAATGCATGACTGTCACTGACTTTTGATGCAATGACCTGATATTTTGCACTATACTCTTTCCTAAATTTTTGATTCACAGTTTTAGTCCTTTTAGATTTGCCAGAAACATGACAATCTGGTGAACAAGGCCTCTTTTTTTCCATCTTGTGAACGATCGCATTGGTGTTTCTATGCCGTTTAAAAAACGAGAAATACCCATTTACGTGAGCGCTGATTGGACGACAAGCACTAATGACGTAACTATGGATTCCCCCACGTACCCAGTATGGAGAAGCACCTCACTCAAGCTATTGGTAGACGTCAGAGATACAAATATTATTTATTATTTCAAGCACAAACATAATTATCGCAAGTAGCCATTTGGATATTATGTCTTTTATTCATTATCAAAATTTATTTGTATCACACTAGAAATTTTCTTTTTACCCCTTTCAAGCCCTGGGGGAACAATTTATCACTTTATTGTATAGGTCTATGTAATATATAATAATTTGAAAGTTGCAACGAGTCATAACATTTGTCTGTATTAGCGTATAGTCGTAATGTATACACCAAAATTGTAATGATTATACTCAAATCGTAATGGTTGGCATCTCTGTATATATACATGTGTATGATATTTTGGCCTAGAGTACAGCACAAACAATGTGGATGAATTCCGAATGTAGCAACATGGGAAGAAAACTACTTTACAAAATAGTTAGAAAATGAAAATAATAGTTTCATCTTCATATAGAATAATAAATCCTAAAGGCTAACACATCTTGGAAATCCTTTGAGAATAATTTCAGTTTATTTAAACTAAACTTTTAGCTAGCTCACCTCCTGTCAAATCTAGAGTGACCGAGTATTCTGCACACTTGACTACTTTCTTGGACCCTCCATCCTTGTCATAAACAAACCTTTTAAAATGAAGTACTAAAACTAAAGGAAGTTCTTCCAGGGTGATTCTACGTGATGCCTCAACCTGAAGGAAGGAGAAAAATAAATTAATTGGTGTTTATAAACATTCACAGTGATCAAGAATCTGAAAGGTTAGGAGATAAACAATATTGTATCATTCATAGTAAATTCCCAAACATGTCTACTATTAATCATGAATTTGTCTTTCCTGAGTGGTTTGATAGTCAAACTTGAAGTTGCATCTTGGCTTGTTTTTAGCATGCAGCAGAAAGCCAGGAAAATATTTTTGGTAGGTTCATTCTCTTACAAAACTTTCCAGTACTCTTTATTTATTTAAATTTTGAACAAACATTTGAGCTTTTTTTAATATTTGTAATGTGAATTGCCCCACAGCTTAGATGAATTTATATTAATGAAACCCATGCAATTATCCAGATTACCACTTAAAACATGGAAGACACATGTTGTACAATACAAAATGATTCCTTAGTTTTCTCCACAGATTTTTCAAGTTCTTTCGACAGAGGTGGCCAAGGAAGGCATATGCCATTAATTTGTGCAAATGCAAAATTGTAGCATGTACCACAATGATTATTGTTTATTATTGTTTTTACTCAGAATTACAGATAAATACTTACTAAGTTGCAAGAGCTAGTTTGATGTGTGAAGGATAAGATATGACAATATCATGTCATCATATGACAAGGCATCACAGACAAATCAAATGGATTTATTTATGTTTTAGATAAATTGAGAGGTAATACCCATAAGTGATTTTTGTTTGACCATTCATGGTATGCCAACATTAATACTTCTCTATTGTGAAAGAGAAGTACAGTTCAGTGAACAATTTCCTAACTCACATTTTGGTATGTTATTTTGAGAGCTGTGTGGTTTTCTTGAGGCTAAAATATCAAGTACATTTCAGTTTTTGGTTCTATCTTGAGTACTAGAAACTGTGACTTTTCTCTATATTACCCCATCCTTCAAATTCAGTATAGTTGACCCCCAGATTGAGTGTTAGTAACTAAACATACTTTGTTCAATCTTAAAAGTTTGTAACAGTTATAAATTTAAAATTATGGAATATTATTTCTGGAATGAAACATTTTCCTAACTGAAAATGAAACTGAATTTACTTATAAATCTATCTTTTAAAATATTATGATGCATTCTGAATAATTCATTTTTCATGAAGTCACAGTATTTATTATGTAATAAACTTCATACACTGTTGATTACCTCATTATTATACGATACACATTTTTGTTTCTAACAATTATAAAGTTATAATTGACTGTTTGATACCTGATCAAAACAATAAAGATATCTTTCAGAATCTCACCTCCTGTTTGGTTTTAGTGCATGTATATCCCTGAATAGGTTCTTTACTGGTTAGATGTTCTAAAGCTGTAAGCACAGATTCAACCTGTTCTGACTGTAAAACAAAATTCATTACTCATATATGACTACTAGTTTCAATCTTGTTCTTGTGGGAAATGAGCTTTATCTCACCAAAAATATATAATACTATTTACACACAACCATTTTCCACAACTGACTGAAAAAGGTGTGAACACTGTACACTAATAAAGACTTAGGAGAGGGGTAGTAATTATGGTTAACCTGGACCAATACTTCTTAAATGCATCATAAATTAAATCAGTTAAAACAATATAATTTGAAGAGATCCATTCTATTACGAGCTCACGTAGCATACAAAAACTGCTAAAAAATAAAAGGTATTTCATAACAATAAAATTATACATGAAAAATAATTACAACAAAAAAAAAAAAAAAAACAATTTGAGTGTTCTGCTATTTAAAAATATAAATTACGAATATTAAATAAATACAGAACTGTTTTGAAACCATCAACAGAAAATTATGAATTATTTTCTCATCACTATAAAAACAGACCTGTATATCGAGCTGTAGTGTAAAAAATGGCTGTACAAAAGCTGATGTTTCATTTCCTGCCACCAAAACTGACCGCATCTGTCCACCAAAAATGTCAGAAATTGGAGAACGAGAAAAGCTTGCCTAAGAAGGAATGAACAAGAGGGAGGTGGATTTCAAATTATAAATTATAGTTGAACATCACAGAATCCTACTTTGTCAAATGAAAAATTAACCCTAAGTAACACTTTACAAAAGGACTCAGTTAAGGTTAATGATTGGTATTATTAATAACAGATTAATCTTTGTAACTTTCTCACTTGCAACACACATTTTCAACTATAATAGCAGATTCTGGAATTCAGCATGTGATTAGCCAAGTATAAATTGAATTGTGAAAACCATTTGGTGTCTTCAGATAAACAGACACTAAATAAGTAACATACTGTGTGTAATCAATCCCTGTTTCATTCTACTGCTAACCACATGCAATTGTATTTGTGATTATATAATTAGAATTACTTAAGTTTAATTCAGCTTTACTTAATCCAATTATCTCTTGCTTCATCTAGTTAATTTTTCTTTTATTAGGTTTAAATACAATATTTACAAATTCTTTTTTTTTTTTTTTTTTCATTTGGAAGCCAAGTTTTGTTTTCTTCTGGCTAACTCAGCAGGTTACCTTAATCTGGTGATCCATTATTATATTATTCTCATTTGTAATTGTTAATAAGATATTTTTATGTCTTCCACTATCAGCATTTGTCACCATAGTTTAACTGGTAATAAATTATATTTTCTCTGCAGACTAAGTCCTTGAATCTCATTATCATACAGGTCAAGTAATTGCAAAATATCAATAACTACTTAAAGATGTAAGACAACCACACTTTTTTCTTTTCAGTAATACTGATGAAAAATAAGTTTCAAATTTTGCCTATTGTCAAAGTAACATTTCACTATTTAAGAGACCATTAAAATACACTACTACATTAACTTTTATCCAAATGACTTAACACTGACATGACAAGGGTTATGATAAATTAGTAACTGAATAAATTAAACAAAACAGATCTTCCCATATGAAAAAAAAGTGGTTGCCATTACATAATTTGCAAAGAAACCATATACATGTATTCCTTTCTCAAAGAAAACAATTATTGATTTAAATTTTTTTTACTAAAAACGTAATTTACAATTAATACTATCTTCTTCCATACCTAAGTTAATTTTCCTAAAAAAAAAACATAAGCATTAAAGAAAGTATATAAATTAGTTGATTGCTAAACTTATTCACAATTTTACATAATAATGTAAATATTAATTACATATCAAGTAATAAAACAGTGAAGTGAGCAAATCACATGCATTATACATACAGATCTGGTAACTATGCTTTTATTTTTCGGTCCCATCACTTGCCAGCCTTCATCTCCACTGTCATCCAGATGTCCATTGGCAGCTGCATCTCCAATACCAGCTAGAAAACAGAACACACACAACAAGTTCAGACATTTCTGACATTGACACAGATGCATTTACTTAGTTAAAATTCTAAACTATAAAATAGCTCTATTACCAATTAAGAAACTGGTTTATTATAATTAAACAAACACATTTTAATATAGTATCAAGAAACATTTGATGATTCTTATAAAATCTATGGAGCAAAGAGATTGAACCCATGTTATGATTTCAGTGTAATATAAATGATAAATGCTCTGCATATGTATTGTACAAAGTGTTGGAAAATGTTGACTTGTGTTACTGAATATTATACTAGTAAAGTTTTTATAATACAACTGTTACCTTCTTTTCCCATATCTTTTCTAATACTTTTCATTACTGCTAACATTTCTTCATGAAGACCATTTAAAATGCAACTTAAAAATTCCTCGGCATCTTCTTGACGGCCCTACAAATAAAAATTATTACTTAAATGGCCAAAAATACACATATGGCAAACAAACAACAAAAACATGATAATTCAAAAGCATCGAGTAAAAATATTTCTGTAATGATGGTGAAGACCTGAATTTGATACAAAATTATACAATCTGAAAAATAAGGATCCCCACCAAGAATTACTGCATTTTCTTTATTTTTTCTTATTTAAGGGCAGTCTCAAGACATTATAGCATATGAACAATGGATGAAAAATTGCTATCATTTTTAAATTATTAATTTCCAAAACAACATCATACAGGCAACTGTTTGCAATAGTAACTAATAACTGCAGCATTCATTCCTTAAGGAAAAAAGTTTAGAAAAACTGAACATTTTTTAAGGATTTTTCTAAGAAGTATTGAATGGGAAAAATGTTCAAACTGTGCTGATATAAACTTTATTGTTTTCATATAATATTAAAAATGGTACCCTTTATTGAAAAAGTTCTTTTTTAAGAATTCCATTGTTTTAGTAAGTGTTATATTAACAAATTATATCAATAAAGATATAATCAAACTTTAGTGTGCAGTCCTAATGAAAGTTATGGTTGTTAAACATACAGCAGTTATTTTTCTAAGCATCTGAATCTTGTAATACCCAGAGTGTATATTTGTTTTTGATTTTTGTCTGTGGTACTTTTCAACAGATGGTGCCACATAGTAATTATTTCAGTCACATAAATACATAGTTATATATATACACACACACACACACACTATATCTATTATAGTAAGAAGTCATCAAGCAGCTACCACATTTTCCCAAGAAGCTCTGATCATATATTTATACTGAACAGAACAGCTAAAAGTTTTCACTTGTGAACACTTAATTTTCAAAACAGACAAGTCTATAAAGCAGTAACAAGAAGAATGTGATAGTAGACATTGATGTAAATCATTACATTACTTTAATAAATATATCTTCAAAACGTATGTACAGGTTAAAAAACTTTTTACAATATTACAATGAAATAATAAAAGTATAAATTTTCAGATCAAAAATATTAAAATAAATCATAAGACAACAAAAATTATTACAAAATTTAAATTTTCTTATATTTTATACAGTTCAATTGATATGTGAAATGTACATACCTTGACACATTCAGATTTAATAACACTTAACATTTTGTAAATATTTCCAGGCTCAAAAGAAGCTCCAATAGCTAAATCTTCTTTTCTCTTGTTCTTGCTAGCTTGTGGAAGGGTTGGGAATTCTTGTATAAATTCCACTCTGAATAAAATTACAGCAAACATTCTTAAATAGTTTAAAATGAGTACAACAAAAAACAGCTTCTTATTTAACCCTTTTGCTGCAGGCCCAGTATAACAAGTTTGTCTACACATTTGCATACATTAAATATTTGCAATATACCATTTTGTACACGTGTACCCTCACAAAATTTGGTAGACTTTAAATACAGATACAAGTATTTTGTATACAAAAATGAAACTTTTTAATGAAATTTTTTACTGAAGTTTGTGAAAATAATGTATATTTTGTTACAAACCTGAGTGCAAAGTGGTTTCATTTTATGAATAAAAACACTGTTCTTTGTCCCAAAAATCTCAGATATTATTTGCATCATCTCTAAAACCTCCTAAATACACTTCAAATGTATTTCAGTAAAACTTTATATTTTATGTTCTTTACTATACTCTATTTGGAGTCTGTCACTTGACCAACCTTATAACCATCATAAAAATTTATGGATTAAATATAAATTATACTTCTTTGTATTACAATGACTACATATAACAAAAATACAAATGTTTAGGCTAAGCAGCTTAAATCTCATAATGCTATATATTACTTTTTGTTACACTGACATGCCTAACTAACATTACATAACTTGCATTGATGCAGTGCACTTGCACACACGTTACTTATCCAGTAATATAAAACTGACCTTTAGTCTTCCTTGTCTTGGCCGTGTTTTAGTGGACTAGTATTATGTAATATACAGTCACATTTCAATTATTGTATATTGTATATATGTATATAGACTACTACCATTTAGAAATAAATTATTAAACTTATTTTTCTTAAAATATAGAACAATAAATTAAGAAGCACACAATGATACATACACACACACACAGATGCATAACCAAAAAATTATAAATAACTACACTGATACCATAGAATTCCACTATAATTTATTAAGCTTAGTAACTAAGATGTCTTTATATTTTAAAAAATATGAAACTTCGAGCAGACTACACACTAAACCCACATCCTTGAAAAATGTGGTAGACTTTTTAGATTAAAATGGCTGGGAAAACAACTCTGGGAACATTCTAAGCTGTTGACTAGTTATTCATGTCATATACTGTAGTAAAAGTACATAATGGACTGTTTTCAAAAATGGAAAAAAGTTAAATCGGGCCACTGTGATTGATTCAGTACATAAGCCACATCTCAGTAAAATAAAGATACAAGATTCTTATTTTATTATATTCTCGCTTGTGAATATTAATAATTTGACATCCTAATTTGTACAATACAACAGACTTAATATTTTGACATCACAAACATCTAATTTTAAACAATGGTGCATTCAACATACCATACGACTCACTAAAAATTGTATTTCAATGTGTTATTTTAACTTTTAAGTTAAGATATTAACTCATACATAATATTAAAGTTTGAATTATATTCTACAATTTGTTTCCAAACTTACTGACATAATTCACAAAATAGCAGTTAAAAAAAAATTTTGAATATAAGCCAACAAACACAATGACATGGCCTTTGACCCCTGACCAGTTAAGAAAGGTTAAAATTAAGACACATTAGCCCTATATATAATTTTGGTCACTCTGATACATGATTAAATCAAATACAATTTAAATCTTCAAAATAAAACAAACACACAAAA